>NW_012115155.1:8464287-8486065 GCF_000951035.1 Colobus angolensis palliatus | reverse complement strand
AAATAAAATTAAAAAAAAAAAAAAGAAAAAAAAAATTCTTGAAAGTAATAAGTGATTATAGTAAGGTTGTCAGATACAAAATTAAAATACAAAAGTCAATCACTTTCCTATATGCCAGCAATGAACAAGTAGAATGTGACATTAAAAGCACAATACTATTTACTTTAGCACTCTCACAATTTAATACTTAGGCATGTTTAATAAAATATGTGGAATATCTGTATGAGGAAAACTAAACTTGGATGGAAGGAATCATAGAAAAACTAAGTAAATGGAGAGGTATCCCATGTTCATGGATAGAAAAATTTAATATCAACAAAATGCAGCTCTTTCCCAATTTCTTTATTAATTCAAGGCAGCTCCAATCAAAATCTCAAACTTTTATTTTCTGGAGAGTGATAAACTGATTCTGAAATTTATCTGAAGAGGCAAAAGAGCCAGAATAGCCAACACAATATTGTAGGAGAAGAACAAATTCAGACGACTGACACTATTTGACATCAAGTCTTACTATAAAGCTTCAGTAATCAAAACTGTGTAATATTGGTGAAAGAAAAGGCAAGAAGATGAATGCAACATAATGGATAGTTTAGAAATAGACTTACATATATATAGCCAACTGACTTATGACGAAGGAGCAAAGGAAATACAATGAACAGCTCTGGTTTGTTCATTTTAATGTCTGTAAAGTTTTCAATTATTTCACATTGTTTTATGTTTTCATTATAATGCTGATGGGGCATTTGGGTTGTCTCAAGTTTTCAAACTTAATAGTTTTAATATTTAGTTTTAAACTTAAAAGTTTTAAAACCTAATAGTTTTAAACGTAAAGGTTTTAAACATAGTTGTTTAAACATAATATAACATGTAGTTTAAAAGGATAGTTTAAACTATTAGGATAAAGTTATGTAGATTTTTGTAGACTTGGGGCATAAATGCAAATATATGTTGGGTGTATATCTAAGAATAAAATCGAAGGGTTGGTGTTCATTGTTAGTAGACTTTAACAAATAGATTTTCTAAGATAGGAGTCTTTATTTCTGTCATCAGTGAAAGATAGTTTTTATAGCTCCATATCTTTATTAAATTTTCATATTACATAATTCTTCAGTGTTAGCAATTCTGCTGAGATTTTATTACATCTCACTGTGGAATTAATTTTTGCCTCCCTGACTTTTAATAATAGAAAACTTTTTTTGTATATTTATTGACAATTTTGGTATCTGCTTTTGGGAAATATCTGTTGAAACTGTTCTTTTTCCTCGTGGTTTGTTGGTTTTTTTAATTGTTTTTTTTTTATGGTGGTTAATTATATATTCAATGTATGTACCATGTATTAGTTATATATGTTTTAAATACATACTCTATGACTTGCTTTTGCACTTTCCTGATTGTGCTTTCATTAAAAGTTTCTTATTT
This sequence comes from Colobus angolensis palliatus, assembly GCF_000951035.1. Lineage (NCBI taxonomy): Eukaryota > Metazoa > Chordata > Mammalia > Primates > Cercopithecidae > Colobus > Colobus angolensis. The sequence goes on along the minus strand of NW_012115155.1, from coordinate 8,484,646 downwards.
TAATGTAGCAAAATGTATCAATTACTTCCTTTCAGCATGAGTGTTCTCTATATCATGCTAAAGAAGTCTCTGCCTCCAAGGCATGAAGCTATTATTCTATGTTATTTTGTAAACAATTTATTGTATTTTTAAATTTCATAATTAAATCTACCGTCCCTCCGGAATTTATTTATATATATGGTATGAAGTGGATTGTCAATGGCTATATTTTTAATACAGATTTGCAATGGACTCCACAACATTTATTGAAAAAAAAAAAACATGTATTTCAGTGTTTTTCAATGTATCTTGATAATAACTTTTGATTTTTTAATGTGGAGGATTAGCCCAACTTTTATTTATTCTTAGGCAATTAGTGCTTTTCATTAAATATTTTTATTTTCCATATCTCAGCTTCTAATTGTTGCTGAAATACAGATATGTAGTTGACTTTTAATCAGGTAACATTTAAAAATTCACTTGTTATGTCAACTAATATGTCTATCTTTTTTTTAACCTAGTACTCAAAATGTTGTGATAGTTTTATTATTTAATGCCTGATTGCACTCATTAGAACACTCTCAGTATAATAGTGACTAGAACCTGAGAGTGTAATTATTTTATAGTCTTCCAAACTCAGAGGGAAAACCACAGTATTTCACCTTGAAGTAAGATGTTTGCTCTAAGTGTTACCTGGTATCAGATTTAAGAAAACTGTGTCCTTCTTAGTTTTCTAAAAAATTCTTCTCAATTTATTTTGTATGTATTAAATGTCTTTGCATCTATTAACAGTTTATCCTTTATTTTATTTTATTATGTGATATATATTGCAGTAATTTTAAGTAAATATTTTCTTATTAAACTATATAAGCAAAGTACACAAATCACAAATGTACAGGTTAATTAAGTTTTCATTGTTTTCAGTTTTGTTTCACATGTTAACTTTTGTATTAGATATTTACCTAGCAGTGGAGTTCCTGGATTATATGTACCTTTCTCATGAGTTTTTCTTGAAAGTTCTACTTAACTTGCAACATCATCTCACTCTCAGTAGCCTTTTTCAGATTTAACAGATGCCTCCAAACTTAAAGAGATTCCAAATAATGGTGTATCTCTCCATTTCTTTTTTCTTGAATTCTATGCAGTAATATTTCTTTATATTTATATACTTATTTACTTAATTATTTACTCAGTATAGTTTTTCCAAGTGTGCTCATCACAAGTTTTGGGTCAGTTTATGTAGTAAGCTACCAGAGGCATCTGACAGACCATTTGTTAACTAAATTAGTGAACCGCCTATCTGGTCTTCAATGTTAAACTCAAAAGATTTGGTTCATGAAAATCAGTAAATTACCTTTGTAACAACTGTATTTCAGATGATTTCTGACTCTTAATTAAAACAAGATCTAAAGTTCCACCCTATCATTAATTAATAAGGCAATCAGTCAGAAAACAGAAACTACTTTAGAACTGTCTTACATGTGCTAGAATACTATTAATTAATTTGGGGAAAACAGTGAAGTTAAAATTTATACGTGCTGAGTAATTTAAAGTCTTTAGCTCATGATTTTATTTTTGAAAAGTATATTTCTTTTGACAAGTTTTCACTGGCAATAATGAGCAGATAAACCAAAAAAATGGTAAGGACATTTCGAAGATGAGTAGAAATGTCATAGAACTTCATAGTTTTGTGTGCATGTTTATTCATATTTTTGTATGTAGTTTTTTCATGAGTATATCAGCTGTTAAAAATTTATGCATCTAGCCCAAAGATATAAGAATCCATGCATAAATAAATAAGACTTTGAATACATTTCAGAGAGAAAGAAAGCACCAAAGATAAGGAACTATTTAAATCTGTTTAACTATTTGAAAGGAGAATGATTTGGCATTCAATTATGAAGAGATGCTCCATTTAAAAAATGTTTAATTACGGATTTTAAGGTCTGCTGTAGTAACCAGAATACAATGTAATTTGTTGCTGTTATTGGCTCACAGATAAAATGAAACATCTGATAGGGAGTTTGAAAGAACAGAAATCAATTGAAAGCATAATGTGAAGACATTTAAAAAATCTTAATGCAATTCTTAGCCTGCTTTTTTTGTTGTTTGTATGTGTGTTTACTTATTCATTCATTTGTTGTATATAGTAATATATTTCCATGTTGTAATACTGAACCATGCTTACTATACATCTTTTGTGGTATCTGGTGAATTACTTCTTTACTCTCACTAAGCAACAATGAAGGCTTTATCATGGTGTCTAATTTTATGCTATTCGTTGAATCATCTGCATAAGGATTTATTTAACAGATGTGCTGATTTTATTGTAGAAAGTAAAAAGTTTCCTCTTCAAAGTTCCCCTTCTTGTTAAAGAATAATTCATAAGTGTTAGAAATAACAGTTTCTTTTAAAGACAAACTTTCTTCAAGCCTCCTTGCTCTGTGCTAATAACTCTTCGTTAAGCCCTATCCTATGTAATACAATGAAATACAATGAACAGTTTTGGTTTGTTCATTTTAATTTCTGTAAAGTTTTCAATTGTTTCACAGTGAGCATGCCTGTGGACATGTTCACAGGCAGGTTCCAGCTCACAGCCTATGCCCCTTCCTTAGTTGGAAATGTTATTGCTTCCTTAAACTTTTCATAAGCAACTTCTTTGCTCTTCCTTGCATTTACCTATTTAGGGAAGTTTTAGGATATCAGCAAACTGGGTATCCGTTTAAGAGTGTGAGGTCCCGCTCCAGCCAATGGACGCAGGACACAGCAGTAAGGACTACCAAAATGCGTAATGGATAAATACATCTGCTTTTCCGTTATTCAGGTATGCTCTCACCATTGTTCCATTCTGCTGAAAGTAAAGATGGCCTTGCTGAGAGACCTTTTTTCTCTGTGCTGACTTTTTTTTTTGCAGCACCCATTATCTATTTCTAAAAGTTTTGGTATTTCTAACATTTATCACAGTTTACACAGAAACTTCCCAATGGAGTGAAAGTGGCAGGAATTTTGTAGCACCAATCTCAAGTTTGACTCTTTTGACGGTGGAGATTTCTTAAGTTTTCTGTTCCTCAGGAATTATCACCTGATGGTGTGTTGTAAAATAAAACATGTCGGTATAAATGCTTGTTCCTCTCTGCTTCTCACTGCCTCAAGAATCAATTCTTAGTCTAAAATACCTGGTCCTTTATTATATTCTATAATGAAGTTTTCTAATTATTTCCTGTTGCTCTTGTTACCCAAATTATTTTGACATCTTTCAAAAGTTAAAATGGTATTATAAAAAAGGAGTGTTGGATTTAAACTCAGAAGGACCAAAAATAGAATTTTCCCTCTAATACTTCTTAACTGTTAGATCTTGGGCAAGTTACTTCATCTTTCCACTTTCATTTTCCTCATCTGTGAGATGGAGTTAAAGACGTCCCTCAAATGGAATGGTTACAAGCATTAAATGAGACACTATATGAAAACTCATTAGCTGAGTTCCTGGCAGAATGTATGAATTTCATGAGTCCTTCTTTCTTTCCTTTTCTTTCTTGAGAGCAGGCATTATATATTTTTCCCTAAAACACTTCATTCCCCGCTGCACTTAGTGTCTAGCGTGGATTGGGTCTATGGCTAATCAGAAAGAGTACTTGGTGTTTCGAACACAACTTGATAGTCAACATGCTTCTTCCCTGATACTGCCTTCATCCTTTTCTCCACACATATGTTGTGAGTGCCTGCTGTATACCAGGCATGCTCCTGGCAGCTTGCTGAAACCATTAGAAGAAACAGCAACTGTGAAGACACTGCTGTCCCAGAACTTGCGGGTCAACTGATTAATCAGATAAGATAACAATAGAAAAATAAAGTCACAGAGGTGAGGATGGCAGTGAACAGCCTTCAAATAGCTATGTGTAATAGTCCTCCTTATTACCCACAACCCAGCCAGTGTCTTATCCTGCACGACAGGAATACTTTTCCTTTTGGTCACAGCATCAAAAAATATTTGGTGTCTTTGGGGCATGATTGAAGAGAGGCACGGGGAGAGAGAAAGTCCTCAGACTGGTGTACAAGAGTCTTTCTTGACGAGCTGCCTATCTTTCCTTCATAACCTTAGTATCATCTACCCACCTACACGTAACACACATCCTGAGCTCTGTGCATAGAAACTACCCAATGTTATTCTGTGTGTGTGTCTTCATAGGTGCATATGGATAACAGAATGACTAAACACTCATTTGAACCACATATAAAGAAAGTGGTTTAAAAACACCAGATATTTGACTGACTGATCCACTTTTTATTTGCTCACTGATGACATTTAGACCCAGAATTGAAGAATCATACATAAACAAGATGTCAATTATGCCCATATTAGTCTCTGGGAACTTTCTACTCAGCCCAACATAGTCAGTTCTAATTAACTTAAAATAATCACATGGGCTATGTTTCAAAGAGGGAGAGAAAGAGCACGGACCTCTGAGAATTTATGTTAACAAGTCAGTTGTTATGAACTGAATTACTTTTTGAAGCCAGAAAAAAGATACTCAGTATTCTGTATTTAAATCCAAAACTGCATTATCATGTTATTTTTTATTCAGCTTGTATTATGAATATTTATTAAAGGCTTTTGTTTCCAACTCTTCTCATAATATATTAAGGTGGTTTCATCTCAGTCATTTTCTGAAATTGGATATTGTATCATGACAATTCCACGTGCATGTTAATTGAGAAGTTATTGAAAATACAATTAAAACTAATGGCAGGCATTGTTATTACCATTGTTATTATCATTATTATTACACAGCTGTATTCGGATATAATTTGATCTTTTCAATAGCTCTGTGAGGTAGAAAAGACAGTACTATAATCAAGAATTTATAAACAAGGTCTAGTGCTTAGCTGAGGAAATTTATCCATTGGGTCAATAGTTATGTACCTATTTTGTGCCAGGGTTGGAATGAGGTCTCCAAACCTTGGAATTGGTTTTCCTCGTTAATTAGGGACTTCATTTTATTTTATTTTTTTCCCACTGTAAGAATCAAAGTATTTAAGTGCCACCTACAGCAAATTCAACCCTAGAAGGTTTTGGGTTAAAGCGCACATATATAGATATTTCCTGGAAGATAGCTTTTAAAGAACACAATATTTCCTTTGCCCCCTTCAAAAATTAAGATTGTCTTTCTAGCCTATTTTCCAAAATGGTTGTGTCTTTCTTAGCTTTGGAAAGATTTTGCTAATTTTTCCTTCTGGTCACCTACTTTGCCAATATTTTACCTATTTAGAAGAGAAAAAAATGCCACCTTATTTGGTTCTCATCTGAACTTGGGAAATAATGGCTTTAAGCAAATGCTTGGGTATTTTGCACAAGGGTGTACTGCCTTCCTTATGGTCTCACCTTCTATCAGCCCCTGCCTCTGATTCTTTAGGCTACTGCGTTTCCTTCCATCCTTTCTTCCACTTGGAAAGCTGGTGGAATTGGGGATGTGTTTCCTGCCCAGGTGTTTTGGCAGTGATTAGACAATCTTATCTACTTTGGAAAGATAAGCAAACAAACAAAACACTTGGAAACAAACCTTTGACAGCCTCTCATGATAAGAGCATGCCCATCCTTCTGCCCTCACACCCTACTTGCGTGTACTCAGATTCTTTTCTTGGGTAGCATGGGCCCCTGAAGAAGGTCTGTAGCTTTCATTAAACCTGTGTGTAAGTCCCATTATTACATTATCATTTATTTTGCCTCATAGCTTCCCATCTTGAGGAAGACATTACTTATCCGTGCCTTGGTAGAAGACACGTTTCTTTCTCTCTGTGTGTTATTCAAATGTGCTGTTTGCTGTGGCTCATCCTCGGTTGGGGCTCTTTCTAGACACTATCTCTGTGACCTGTAGCTCTGAGGTCTAGAGTCACATCCAGAGTTTCTGAGAGATAAGGTAATGGACAAATTTCAAAGTAAAGGAAATATATGCCAATAAAAATGAAAGTACTGCTTGCTGAACTGCATTGCGGAGGTTCCACAGATGCTCTGCACATTTCTCTGAGTTATGCTCTACTTCATGAACTGAAGATCCTAAGGCCTAGAGAAATGAAGGTATTAAGCCAAGCGACAAGTCTGTGAAATATCTCTGTATTTCACCCCAGCTCTCTTTTGCACCAAAGTGTCATCTCTTTCTGCTCCACTGTATGACCCTGAATACACCCAGGAAAAAAGGCATAATGAGAAATGGATGCATTGTTAAGACAATATATCTCTAGTGAAGAACAAGAAAATTCCAGATCTCAAACCCAAGTTTTGCCATTACTACCTGTATCCTCAGTCAAATTTTGTAACCTCTAAGGACCTCAATGTTTTCAACTCTAAAATGAGTCGAGCAGTACCTTCCTGAAAGGGCTGTTGTGATGATACAATGTGAATAAAACCACTTTCACTACCTGGAAAGTGCAATGAGGACCATGACACTTGAAATGTCTTTGAAATATAGGTTATTCATCTTAAAAGTGAAATAATTGCCGTTACTATCTGCATAGTCTCATCCAGTTCTTAGACTTCATGATTCTGTCTTGATTGTGATCCCTCTATTTGATCCTTTTACTGTTGTCTGATTCCGTAAGTGCTTACTTCATCCTAACCCAAACAAAAGTGCATTGTTGTGGCGTACAAGTATATCCACCACCATTCAGACAGAAGTTCAGCCAGAATGCAAAGATGCACCCTTAGGTACTGGCTCCTACCAAATCAGAGACACGTGCAGGGACAGGAAGCACCATTCACACATTACTCGTACCAATGTCAGCTAAGAGCAGGCCTAGGAGGCCATAAGGATTTTATGGCAGCTCTGGGCCATGTGAGTGCATAAAAGGTCCACACTCTGAGAGGTAGAACAGCACAGCCAATAGCTCTGCAGCCTCTGGAGTCCCACTGTCTGAGTTCAAGTCCTGTGTGATCACTTTCTAATTATATGGCAAGTTACTTCTACACACAACTGTCCCATCTGTACAATGAGAATAATAGTAGCTTCAACCTTTCAGGCTTTTGACAAAGATTAAATGACCTAATGAGCACCTAGAAAAATATCTCACAAATAATGTAAATTAGACATATGTCTTGCTTGATTCTCAAAATAATCCTGGGTAACAGAAACTATAATAAATAAATGAAGGTTGGGTAGGTAAAACCATTTTTCCCCAGATTATACCTCCAATAGGAGATGCATCTGGCATTCAAAGCCTGATGGTCTGGCCTTAAAGCCTGGGCATCTCTAATTTAACAAAACACTATCTGTGTCCAGTGAAATGATTATGTCTATGCAACTATAAGCCTGGAAAAGCAAATCTGCAATGACAGGTGCACTACTCCAAAAAATCCTTTGGAGTAAAATGTCAACACTAAGAAGTAAGTATACCTGCTAAAACTTAGAGATGCTTAAGGGACAACAAATCTTGGGGTAGAATACAGCCACAGAAAATAATGATTTAACGAGCTTTCTAACTATCAGGGAGCAAAATAATATAAACACTTAACTGCTAATGGCAATGATTATAAAACCAATGGAGTATTTCATGAGATTTAGTGCGATGCCTCCAAAATGGGGGTTATGTTTTCTCAGCTTTTGAAAGTGAGCTGAAAATTGCACATCATTTTATAATTAAAGACTCTGAGGGCCTCTAAAAAATTTTATGCTCACCCCTGAGTTATGTTACTGTATTGCCTGTTGTCAGTGAAAAATCAAATGGCTTTAGCAGTCGTAAATTATCAAGGTATAATAATTTAATAATCAGTGTGATGAATGAGGCCCCAAGTTAAACAAAAGACTCACACTGAATTCAAGATCATCTAAGAGAAAATCTACCAGCTAATGTTAGGTACAGAGGCAAGAAACCTAACATTGACTAAGTATTGCTCTTTAATGTTCCAAGCTCTGTCACAGGTGTTTTAAATGGCTACTTCATATCATCCTCACAACAGACCTATCAGAGCTAATTTATTAACAGGTAAATAGTAGCAGAACTGTGTTTGAAAAACAGGTCACTACAACATGTCATTCTTATCCTTTTTGTTTTTCCCACCTATCCTCTTGGACCATCTGTTTTTCCTTCCTTCTTTCTTTTTTGATTCCCACCTTCGCCAAATAATTCAACCAACATTTACTGAACGTGTAGTACACATTGGACACTGGATTAGTTGATAAAGATTGAATGGGGAGCGAAATCCTCTCTGGACTATTTCGGTGGAGCTGGACCTAAAGTGGGGGATATGAGCATAAACTATTATACCCATGAAGGTGAAATGACACCTAAGAGAAGCGCCGTGAAAGAAGGAATATGATTCTACAGCAAAAAGGAATATGCAGTTAAAGAAGTCATCCTTAGGAAATGATACTTTAAATACCATGTAGAAAATGAGCAAATTACCTAGGAAAATGGATGAATGTGTGAGGGCCTGAGAAGTATTCAAGATGATTGAATTGTACATGAAGAGACCAATGACCTAGGTGGGTGGATTATTGGGATACAGAAGCAGGACAAGGAGACTGAAGCACAAAGACCTAAGGTAGGAGTGAAAGATGAAGCTGAGTATGAGAGCCTTCTCAGGTTCCTTTTAAAAATATCATTTCATTTTCTTGTTCCCAGGGTATTTTATTTTATCTTAAGAAAAATAAAAAACCAATAAATATATCAGTGTTTCAAAAAGTTGACTAAGGCTAATAAAAAATAAAGGATAGATAATTTGGGCAGGGGAGGAGAATAGGAATGAAGAAAATGTATGGGGAACTACCAAAAAGAAAAGGGAAATCACCATGCCCTGAGCAAGAAGAAATAATGTCCATAACTATAGAAGCAGAGGGGTGCTAGTGAAGATAAAGGGAAAATTCATTTTTTTTTTTTTTTGAGACGGAGTCTCGCTCTGTCGCCCAGGCTGGAGTGCAGTGGCCGGATCTCAGCTCACTGCAAGCTCCGCCTCCCGGGTTCACGCCATTCTCCTGCCTCAGCCTCCTGAGTAGCTGGGAGTACAGGCGCCCGCCACCTCGCCTGGCTAGTTTTTTGTATTTTTTAGTAGAGACGGGGTTTCACTGTGTTAACCAGGTCTCCATCTCTTGACCTCGTGATGCGCCCATCTCGGCCTCCCAAAGTGCTGGGATTACAGGCTTGAGCCACCGCACCCGGCCTATAAAGGGAAAATTCTTACAAGAATATGCTTTATGTGAACTCTGTTATTTCTAGGTATTAGCAATTTCCTTCCCAAATGTGATTAAAATACTCCTATTAGATAGGATAAGTAGTATCTGAGATCGTCACTAAATGTCCACTGGGGCTCACCTCAGTCAATGAACCCAGTGGATTGGGGAAAAAATAATCACTGGGGAGAATATGAGGACACAATGGTAGTCATAGCATAAGTTTCATAGCTTATACAAACATTAACTCAAAATTGATTATGGACTTAACCATAAATCATAAAACTACAACACTTTTAGGAAAAAATAAGGAAGAAAGTTTTTTGAAATTTAGTACTAGGTAAAAAGTTCTCAGATTTCACACCAAAAGTATGACCATAAAAAGAGGAATTGATAAATTTGACTTCATTAAAATTAAAAGTTTTGTGTTATGTAAGTTCCTGTTAAAGGGATGAAATAAACCTACAGACTAGAATACAATAGTGTGGCCAGGCGCAGTGGCTCATGCCTGTAATCCCAGCACTCTGGGAAGCTGAGTTGGGTGAATCACGAGGTCAGGAGTTCAAGACCAGCCTAACCAACATGGTGAAACCCTGTCTCTACTAAAAATACAAAAATTAGCTGGGTGTGGTGGCGCACGCCTGTAATCCCAGCTACTCGAAAGGCTGAGACAGGAGAACCGCTTGAACTCGGGAGGCAGAGGTTGTGGTAAGCCGAGATGACTCCACTGCACTCCAGCCTGGGCAAGAGAGTGAGATTCTGTCTCAAAAAATAAATTTTTTAAAAAGTACAATAGTGTTTATCTTAACAAAAGACTAGTATGTAGAATCAATAAATAACTCACAAAATTCAACATTAAAAAAGCAATCCAATTAAAAAATATGAAAAAGACATGAAGAGTCACTTCACTAAAGAGAATATGTAGATGGAAAATAATCCCATGGAATGATCATCAGTCATCAGGAAAAAAAAAAACTAATTAAAACCACAATGAGATATCACGACACACCTATAAGAATGGTTAAGTTGAAAATTAATGGTAGCACCAAGCATCCAGGGATAATCGATGCTTCATCTATTGCTGGTGAAAATGTGAAATGGCAGAGCACCTCTAGAAGGCAGTTCAAAGGTATCTCATATAGATCAACACGCAACTTCATAAAATCCAACAATTGTATTCTTGGGAATTACTACCAGAGAAAATAAAAGCTTACACAAAAAAACTATTTATAGCATCTTTATTCACCTTAGCAAAAAAATGGGAAACAACACCGATACCTTTAATAGGTAAATGGCTAACAAATGGACACGTTCATAACAAGGAAAATTACTCAGAAATAAAAGGAAGTGAACTAATGATGCAAGCAACAACCTGCAGGATTCTCAAGAGAATTATGCTGAGTTGACAAAAAAAGCCAAAAAGATTACAAACCATATTATTGCACTTGTATAATGTTCTTAAAATGGCAAAATTATAGAAATGGAGATCAGTGGTCACTAGAAGTGAAGATTGAGGGGCATGTTTAAGCAAGAAGGAAGTGATGAAGATATAGAAGAGCAACATGAGGAATCCTTGTGGTGATGAAAATAGTCTGTTTGTTGACTCCGTCAACATTACCATTGGGAGCATGATGGTGTATTATAGTTTTGCAAGATGTTAACATTGAGAAAACAGGATAAAGGGCTAATGAGACGTTTCCATTATTTTTCTACCTGCATGTGAATTGACAATTGTATCAAAATAAAGCATTCAAGTAAAATAATAATTTCTCATAGAAACAAAGAGTAGAATGGTGGTGGGGTGAGATCCCAGAGATAGTCAAAGCATACAAAATTGCAGTTAAATAGGAGACATAAGTTTAACAGCTCTACTGTACAACATGGTAACTATAGTTAATAACAATGTAGTTTTAAAAATTTATTGGAGTAAAAGAAAAAAATAATTGGATACATCTGGAAAATATCTGTGATACATTAATAAATAAAAGAAGTAACTTGCAAAGTAACACAAATAATGAGACTCAATTTCTGATATAAAGAAAAAGACAGAAAACAGAAAATTGTATGTGTACATGTTTGTATAAGTGGATACACCCCAGACTATCGACACTGGTTTCCTCAGGGATAAACTTATTGAGGAAAGGACCACTATTTTTCTTTAAATATTTTTGTATTGCTTGAAATATTACAATAAACATCCATAGTTTTGTGATTAAGAAAAATATGAAAAATCACATTTTTGGAGAAAAAAATCCTAGAGTTTATAACATATAAAATAAATCATGTTTTTACTAAGTCTGAGTGTGTGCAAGCAAGTGTAGGGGCTTCCATAGAAGGTGGCCACCTTCTGTTTGGGTTTTCCGCTTCCTGCATAACTAGCTCCGGTTGGTGTACCTTGCAGAGTCCCTGCAATTCTATGAGTTATGGTTTGAAAATCACTGCACTACACAGTATCAAATATATTGTCCATGTCTAAGATTATTGAACAGTTGGGAAGCCCAAAGTCAGTGGGAAGATCTCCATGGTCTCAGGCTGCATGTGACATTCAGGATGACTTCTCTAGTCCTGCTCCACTAGTGACTGTTCACTTACCCCATATGCAGGTCCACATGGTCTCTTACATTTTTGTAAAAGTATAACCTAGTTCAAGGTCATCCTTTTTGGAGTTGGGTGCCCTAGCCTGGATATAAGCTTTCTCTGGGAATACCATGTAACCACTCACTCTGTCAGCCTTGCTGACCTAGTGGGGCCTACACTATTTGTGATAGTCCTGATCCTGAAGTGACTTCTACAGCAAGTTAATTACACCCAAGTTCACAGTTGTCTTCTAGATTGAGGAAAACCTGCCATTCAAGTTGCTACTCCCTTCCCACTGAGACTCAAATTTAATTGCACAAGTGCATTATACAAAACTCATTTAAAAGACAACTATGTGCTTAGGTCTGTGTGTGTGTGTGTGTGTGTGTGTGTGTGTGTGTGTGTGTGTGTTCCCCTAATATATACACATGTATCTTCATCTATTACTATTTTTCTTTCTATATCTCCATCTATATAAACACATATGTACATACACATACACACACACATGTGTGTGTGTGTGTGTGTATATATATATATATCTTTTAGAAGTTTCAGATTCTGAAGGCAAATGAAGTAAATCCTTTCCATGGTAAAAAAAAAAATTGTTTATTTCTAGTATAGTTTTCTCAAGTAAAATCTATTTCATCTAACTTCCATTGCTTTCTGGAGATGGCCTTGTTGCAAACGGGAAAATGACACAAACATATATACACACAGCAACAGCAAGGCAATCCTTTCCTGTTCCACACATAATTAAAAACATAATACATTTTCCTTTCTGTGAGAGTATCAACTTTTCTCCAGCTGTGTTTAATCCCATGACCTTGAAAGGCTTCAGTCATAATAGAATGAAAGGAGGAGGGATGTGGGGTTTGATCTTGCAAGTGGAAAGATTCTCCTATTTTTGAGTCAGAGCTCCCATTTCGAGCCAGAGTTCTGAAAGCAAATTAATCTTTTCACTCACTGAAGAGGCAAAAGGTCCTTGACTACCCAAAGATGCTCAGACATGAGTTTCTTTGACAAGGGCAGAGCCTGGGTCTTTACATTAGTGATTGGCAATAAGAAAAGAAAGAAATATTGGGGTAAGTGGATGGGAGAATGCTTCAAAATCTCAGAAAGATAGAGTAGAAGAATGGAAAATGTGTCCCTTGGTGTTAATGGCTCAGCATGAACAAAGGTACCTATTTGGAATGTGTAGAAGACATTGTACAGTTTCAAGATTTTGCAGAAATTCATTCAAATGTTCTCCCACTAAAACAAATTAACACCTTTTTAATGTTGAGAAAAGGTAGGGAGAAAACATATTCTTAATCCCATCATCTAAAACAATGTGTTAACACATAAGGCTGTTTCCTTACAGAGTTTCTCTATACTGCATACATGTCCTGTGTAGTTATGATAATTTTGTTTTACAGCCATGTTTCCTATTTATTAAAGCTAAACACTTCCTTTATACTATCACAAGTTCTTGTTATAGTAGAGTACATGGGAACAAGCAATATGATTTTAAGTCTGAGTCTTTCACGTGTACATTTTATCTGATTTAGGCAAAATTCTAATTAAATTAATTTCATTTTTCTTACTTTAAAATGGTAGCTTGAGTAATACATTCCTTATAGGATTGTGGAGATGATCAATTAATAAAATATAGATAATATGTTTATGACAATTTATGGTACATAGTAGTCAATAAAAATTAGCTAAAAATAATAACATGATTTGATACTCCTATTTTAGTTTATTCTGTGAGTGTCTAATAATTTAGTTAACCAAATAGCTATTGTTAGACTTTTGAATTATAGCAAATCTTTACTTTTAAAAACTGTCAAGATATTATGAATCATTAGACTTGTATTTTTAATTATTATTTCTTTAGGATAGTTTCCCAGAAGACTGCTGTGCTAGCAGTTATTCTCCTTTTAATTGTTCTTGATACATATGAGTTTTGCTTTCATTAGGAATTTATCAATCAATTTTTTATGTCAACAACATATGAGCATATATATCTCTTAAATATATTTTCAAGGACATAGTTTTGTATTTATTTATCTCAAATCAATACTTCATCATTGAAAACAGTAATTTTTTGTTATTCTAATTCAATGTTTTCTAATTTTATTAATTATATATCAATTACATATTATATAATTTTGCTTGTTAATCAATTATATATTTCTTAATTATACATTTAGTTATTAACTATATATTACACATTTTTGAAATGTTAAATATCAAATATCTTTATTTTTTAATAAAAATATTCCATTTGAAGGTCAATCATCATTTCACATTGACATGATTTATTTATAAATACTACCTAATCAATAATTTTTGAACTTTAAAAATTTTCTTACAGGTGAACAAAATAAATGTAGTAATATTTCTTCTTGCTTACTTATACTATTTATCTGTGCTGGGCTGGCAGAGGTATGTTTATGAAGGGCATACATAAATTGCTAAATGCACTTAACAAATAATTAAGCTTACTTGTCAAATGACTCATAACACAGTTTGATCAAGTTCCATGGCTAAAATTATGTTATGACAAAACACTACAATAAGGGGAGAGTTGGTTCTTAAATATGTTAGATTTTAAAGTAAAAAGACTTCTATTTTTATGTATCTGTTGACTTTTAAAATTATTGTGATAATATCATTCTCCTTTCCACTTCTGTGAATTCATCCATGCCATTTCCTCTGCCTGAACTGTCCTCCCAACAAAATCCTGCCCATCCTTTAAAACATACCTCTGACAACTCCTTCTCTGGGCAAGTCCTGTGAGCCTCTCCTCTCAGGGTATATAGGCACACTCTGTACTGCCACTCAGCACATACCTATCATAGTATCTGTGTGGTTTTGGAATTAATTTAGATTCTCATTTCCCATATTATCCTGCCAGATTCTTGAGGGCAGTAATTGTCTCATTAGACTACCAGATCAATGTTTGGCTTTAAAAAAGTGCTTTGTAAATATTAACATGGCTTCGTCTTAAGGAACCTATATTGATCTCTCCAAGTGCCCATGTGTGAAGCCCAGTGTCCTCTGGTCAACATTTCCTCAATTGCATTCTCTGAGATTATGGACTCTTACGGTGCTCTTCCCTTCTAGGGCCCATCAAGGCAAATTGGCATATTCTCCTGCTGTTTTGTCCACTGTATCCCACAGGTCATTAGGTGGATTTGTGTTATTTTTGCACTTGTCTGAAAGTGCATATTAAGTATAGTCCAGAGTCATATGGAGAATTTTTACCATTCAAGAGTGGATGTTGGTGGGTATACTGAGAACCCAAAGGAAAATAGTAATATAAGATCTTTGTTGTAAGCTGAAGTCAAAGACTTCATTGGTAATGTTGATGCTCCTGTGTCGGCTAATATCTTTGTCAAATACCATATGATGTAAATTGTTTGATCATGGTGAGAGAGTTTAGGGGAAGTGGTAGAAATATGCTGAAATAGAATAGTATTACAAAATGTCACAATTGGAGAACAATTTCTAAATTAAATTGGTCTATATTTTATTTTTAGTTAGGCCTGATGCAAACACAGTTTTCATGATTCCACTGGAAATCATGTTGCTAATTAAAACTCCTGTGCTATTGGAAACCCAGAATTGTCCTTTTCACTTTATACTACACAAAACCTCAGGTGCAATAGCAATGCAAATATTGTTCTGGGAGAGACAGTAGTTTGTTGAATGAATGAGTGATCTAGTAAATTACTGCACTGCTAAAAATGGTAATTAACTGTGGATACACATGATAAATTTTATTTCTACCTCTCTCATTTTATGCCTACATTTAGGATGGCATTTGTGCTGCAGAGCAGATACTCAATGACTGTTTTTATTTAGGGAATAAAATAATTTGCCATTGTTTGTGTACACTTTTTAAGTCCTCTCCCATTAGAAGAAAATCTCCATGAAGCCAGAAATCTATTTTGTAGCTTCTATTTTCTGGGAAGAATCTACTGAAGTACAGACCCACAGTGGGAAGCTAGTTATTCATTGACTGAGTGGATACTGAGCATCAAGGCTGGACTATGGCACAGTATGATAATGAATTCATCAATGTAACAATTTTGCTGATTTCTAATGGCTGCCTGCCTATCACAGTTCCAATCAGATTGATGGTGTAGTGAGCTAAATTTGCACCAAAATAACCAGCTTGATTATTGAGTGGTTTTTGTAAGCTAAATTGATAGGAATGTAGTCATTAAATCCATTGTTTATCAATTGCTTTTTATTTATTTAATTGGGATAGATTTCTTTTGAAGCCATTCGACAGATGTTTGATTATGTTAAGATTTATTTTGGCTTGAAATGCTCAGTTAAAGGGTCACTGATTATAGCAGTCAGGGTTCAACCAGAGGAGCAGAAAAGTCAGACAGGTAGTCAGGAAGGGAGGGTCACAGGCAAGCTCAAAGCCACAAGCACAGGTTGAAGCTGTCATTCACACAGTCATGAAGAGAAGCTCAGGAGCAGGACCAGAACCCCATGGGGATGGAGCAGGCTGCTATCCACAGCTGGAATCTCTTTTCCCTCCCAGGGAAGCCACAGTCTTGCCTTAGCCCCTTTCAGTGGATTCAGTCCCAGCTACGCAGTTATCCAGGATAGTCACCATGACTTAAAGGCAGCTGATCGGAGCCTTCATTACATCTGCATAATCCATTCACAGCAGTACCCACATTATTGTTTGACTGGATGACTAGATGCGTAGCAGAGCGAAACTTACACATTATAAAAGCCATCACATCTTTCTCCACCAGGCCTAAGACTCTATTCTTCTACACAGAGATAGAAGGTCAGGGAACACCGGGAGAAGGATTTTACCACACACACAAAAAAATCCATCTTGGGTTACAGGTGCCTGCCACAATACCCAGCTGATTTTTGTTTGTTTGTTTGTTTTTTAGTAGAGATGGGGTTTCACTGTGTGCAGGATGGTCTCGATCTCCTGACCTCGTGATCCGCACGTCTCGGCCTCCCGAAGTGCTGGGAGCGACAGAGCGAGACTCTGTCTCAAAAAAAAAACCAAATCCATCTTATGATGTGTTCTCTATTCCACACTGGCAGGGAGGTTCCTACCAAAATAAGCAAGCCCCTAGCCCACTGAATATTCTTTGTCCCCTGCAGTCTGGAGACTCCCCTTCCTTGCCTAGCAGCAACAGGCAGCTCAAATGTGGGAAAGCCTGCTGCCCTCCAGCGTAAGGCCTCAGCTGCCAGCAAGGACCAGTGGGAGTCTCACTTGCTTGAGATGGCCAAGTTTCTTCTAAAATTTATATGAAAAGATGTAGGCCCTAAAATAGCTAAAATTACAAAAGAATATAGTGGGAGGAATCACTCATTCAGTATCAATGCCTACTGTACAGCTGCAGTGATCATTTAGCCACATCAGTTTTTGTACCCTGTATCTATTATGCTCCCAAGCTGACCAAAGAGAGTATTAAAAATAATATATAAATCACTTCTGTCATAGCAATCAACTACTGTTGTATTTTTTAGCCAAATATTATATTAACTGACTTCCAACTTTTGTTAAATGTAATTTACTAATTGTTTCTGCAGCGGTGTCACCTTTCAAGGACAATGTACTCTTCATTCCTTTATAACATTATAATGAGACTTTTAAAAATATGAAAGATATTTGCTGGTGTTTTAGGTGTGGCTCTGTGCTCCGTTATTTACATGTACCGTCATTAAGTACTACCGCAGCTTATTGGCAGGTATTATTTATTCCATTTTACAGATGAAACTGAAGCTCAACGTAGAAGTTAGAAGAGTCAGAATTTGAATTAAGACACTTTGAGTAAAAACCTAAGCTCTGTCATTGTGCAGACTCCACGACCCCTTCACCAACCAAAAAAAAAAAGAAAAAGAAAAAAAGTCATTAATTACAGATCTACAGTATTTTTCCTTTAAAAACTGTTACTTTGGGAAAATGCATTTGTTCATACATTTGAAACATTTTCAAACATCAAGCCCCTCTTTTAACAGGCTTTTAGAGCCAGTATGCCAGCAGCAGGAACAGAAACACAAAAACCAAAACAGTTATTACTTTATAGTCATGTTTCATTTTTACAAAATATGTTTCATCAACTTTGTAAGTTGTCTTTTTCTCTAGTCTTCTTTCTAAATGTCATCTATTTCTCAAATCAAATTCTTTCATAACATTTATCTGTTTAAGCAGGCATGCTACTGATTCTGAATGCAGTTATAAACAGGAATTCCAAAAATAATTTTAGTTATAGAGGCATTTTGAAATAAATGGATAACTCTTGTGGTTTTTCTCAATTTATATGGAAAATATTACAGTATTTAATATATTTGGGAAAATAGAAAAACAAAACAATTTATGTATCATCACATGCCCTCAGTTCTAGGGTTGGGAAAACTGGCTTTTTATCTCAGTTCTTCTTAGTTATAAGAAGTTCAGTGACTTTGAGAAAAGAACCCAAAGATTCTTTTCTAATCCCCACTTTCCTAATTCTAGACATTCATGCAGTAATTATAATGCCAGTCTTATGGGTTATTGAGAATAAATGAGAATATATGTGGCATGCTTTCATTGTTTGGACACCGTATCCTGGGATAGCCTATATTTCACACACATACTCTGCGTGGCTGCATTCACAATATGTGCTGTTTTATGATGGGAGCTACTCATTTTCAAACATTTGTTATGAAGTTTTGTATAATAAGTCACATGCATGGACGGATGTGAAAGAACTGTCATTTTGTTTAGTCTCATGAGGAATTTAAGAATAATTCCCAAATTGCTTCTGGGCCTTGACTTTCTGTCATCCATTCAAATGACAAAATCTTTGCCTGGAAGAATGTGCTACACCTGCTGAAGGTATGATCACCACCTTTTGGCTTCTGAAGTTTGCTCATACTGAATGAATTCTGATCTAAGTTCTGTGCATTCCTGGAAAATGGTTCATAATTCAATGAAACTGTTATAGGTAAAGACGAAACAGAGAATTTAAGTGACATGTAGTAGATCTTGTGTTGGGTTAAATTCAGAACTAGAATTTTATGTTCATAGAACATTTGCTCTTAGCGTCCTCCTGGTTTCTCCCATCCCCCATAAATGGACAGTGTTTAGATTGCTGTCATTTCATGAGATGAAGTGAGGGTGCTGCTGTTTTCTGAGTCAGACCTCTGACCTTTCAGGGTGACGTTAAACACATTCTTATTTCACATTTACAGCAATTACACTAGAGATTCTTTACTCTAGAATTTTCTTTCAAAGAGGACTTAATTCATTGTGTATTTTATAATGAATTTAATCAGTTATTTGAATAGCCAATATTCATTAGAAATAATTTATTAAATTAAAACACTATTATTTGTATATTATGTCAAGATGTACCACCTTCACTCCTGTTTGACCTTGACAATGTAAATTAATATTATCGTTTCTAATGTGTTATGTAAATGAATGAGCATAGGCTCAGGAAATTTGAGTGCTTAGCCACAGAGAAATAAGGTGACAACGCTGAATTTTAATCTCTGTGGCACAATTTTATGTTCCCTTTAATGTACCATAATATTATGTAACCTTCAATTATGCAACATGAATGAGAAGCTAAAGTCTTATAATCTATTGTTTGATATATCTTATCACGGGCTTTTATATTTTCTCTCTTTTTGTGTCACACAGCTCCAGTTATGCCCTTGATAAAATCAGTCAGAATGATTTGCTATACAAGAGTCATTCATTGATTTGTCCATCCTTCCTATAAGCATTTCCTGAACATCTATTATGAGCAAGATACCATGTCGGATGCTAGATAAAAAGAACAGAGAAGTAAAGTCTATTGTTAAAGGCAGCACAGTCAAGGGAGGTATGGACAAGTGAATCAAGTGTGACAGTCACTGTGATGAGGGCTATGCTAAAGGTAAGCACAGGTGCTTGTGAGAATGCATAAGAGAGAAAAGGAGAAAACTCTTAATATCAATGTCGACTTTTTTAAAAGACTGCTCAACTCACAAACTAAATTAAGCAAACAACAAACTGAGCCTCACAAAAGGAGAAAAATCTTAATATCAGTGTCAACTTTTTCTTTAAGATTGCTTAACTCACAAACTAAATTAAGCAAACAAAACAAAGTGAGCCTCACAAAAGTATAAATCTTGGCATAAATTACACTTAAGAGTAAATCATTGAATAGAAACCTGAGTTAGTCTAAGTTTTCTGAAAATGAAGATCACGGAATGGGGGATAGGGCTTATTCTGTAACTTGAAAGAAGAAAGACTTTGTATTGTGAATGTATGGCTGGACATTGGGCTGTTGGTGCCAAGCAAGATAGCACAGGAAAGGGGAAATGCACAGGAGTACTTTTATGCCAAATCCCATTGCTGATATATGCCTTTTAGAATGAATCAGTCAGGAAAATTCCATATTGGCTCTAAGTAAAACTTTCCCCTAACTTTGTCTTTGGTGCACTTTCCATATGCAAGTACATTCTTTTGACAAGAGGATGAAAGTTAATTTTTTTTTATCATAACAGTTTTCCCTATGCTTCATCTCCTGCTTGGAAACTTTTCTCTATGTTTATCTAAATGTCCCCAACCCATAAAGGCTTAGTTTTAATAATCAACTAATATTGGGCAATTAGGTAATGTGCCAAGTACTTCAGTA
>NW_012115155.1:8462458-8464237 GCF_000951035.1 Colobus angolensis palliatus | reverse complement strand
CATTGGGCTGTTGGTGCCAAGCAAGATAGCACAGGAAAGGGGAAATGCACAGGAGTACTTTTATGCCAAATCCCATTGCTGATATATGCCTTTTAAAATCAATCAGTCAGGAAAATTCCATATTGGCTCTAAGTAAAACTTTCCCCTAACTTTGTCTTTGGTGCACTTTCCATACGCAAGTACATTCTTTTGACAAGAGGATGAAAGTTAATTTTTTTTTATCATAACAGTTTTTCCTATGCTTCATCTCCTGCTTGGAAACTTTTCTCTATGTTTATCTAAATGTCCCCAACCCATAAAGGCTTAGTTTTAACAATCAACTAATATTGGGCAATTAGGTAATGTGCCAAGTACTTCAGTAGATGCTTGAATTAGAAAGGCAAGTAAGATGGTTTGGTCCTGTTCCTCAGAGAATTAATTTTTTTGGTGGATTTAAACATGGCACTTAATTCACAGTTATCTGATTACAACTATGGTAAGTGCTGTGGAGAAGGTGAGGGTATAATGAGAGAGTGCTAACATATAATTGAGAATTAGGGACAGATGCCATAAAAATAGTATTTGAACAGCGCTCTGAAATATAAATTTAGATTAACTGAATTAAGAAGAAACAATATGTGATGATGTCCCGGGGGCAGGTGAGTCCCTTGGAGGAAGTCATCGAAAGCTATTGCTGCCAAATCACAGAAAGGAGATGATGGTGGTTGTGGCTGACTCCAGGTTATACCTAAATAAGGTAGACGCAAAGTTGTACATGATCTTGTTGATCAATATTAAGACTTTAAGGGTACTTACTGAAATTTAAGTTATCGATGCTTTTAAACACATTTATATTTTATAGACATATACTTGTTTATGGAGGTAAATATGAATTGAAATGTTGATGTCACAAGACCAGAAAAGAGACTATTTCTGTAAGGCAAGAGAAAAAATCTTATTCTAGGCTAGCATGTTACATTGGACATGGAGATAAATTGATAGAATTAAACATATTGAACAATAAAATTAGCAGTAAATATTCTTTGATGGAATATGAGAATAAACAAGAGGTGAGTGAAAAGCATCTAATCTCGTCATTGGTTTGTGTGGCTATGGTGGATAGAAAACAGATAGCTAGAGAATATAAGGTTAGGGATAAAGGTCATGAGTTGAGGTTTCAGCTTTGAGACTTTGATTACCTATATGAAAAGTCCAGATAGATGTATTGAGTAGAATTTTGAAGTATGGAACTAAGAAAGCAAGTCTGAATTAGGGATACAAATGTGGGAACTGTAAGATAGAAATTTGAGCCATCAGGAGGAAAAATGATACCATTAGTACATATATGGCAGGAAGGGAAGAATATCTTTAAACTAAAAAACTTGAGAAGTGCTTATACATTTATCAATCCAGTAGAGAAGACTAAATTGGCAAATACAATAAATTAGGTATACCTTAGCCCAACCAACTCCACTAAATCCAGATAACTTAAATTGAACACGAGATAACTCTGCTAACACCTGCCCTTGACCTTGCCCAAACAACATACTTAGTAAGTTGTAAGTAAAAGAACTCTTTTTCTTCATGTGCAAGGCTAATTCCAAGAACTGCCTCTCTCATGCCATCCTGGAATTTTCCATCATATCATCAAATTAAAATATTTGAATACATATGAAGTTCATATGAGAAAAATATATTATTTACAATAATGGGAGTCATGTTTTTTCTGCTTGAGAAATTCCCAAAAAGTACAAAACAAAGAAAGCGAGATACCAGGGGAGTGAGCAACAGTGTCTGGGG
>NW_012115155.1:8438007-8461428 GCF_000951035.1 Colobus angolensis palliatus | reverse complement strand
AAAAAAAAAAAAAAGAAATGGAATTAGAAAATCACTATTTGGCCACCATCATGGTAATAACTGCCTGAGTCAAGAATCATCAGTGGATCATTCTAATGGGTGAACGTTTAAGCACTAAGAAGATATTTCATGGTTTCAAAGCCTCTTCCCACAAGATGTTTATAATAAAAAATAAAAAGTAGAAATGTCAAAGAAGTCTGACAGACACTGCCAGAACCAGTCAAGCCAATATCATGTGTTTCCGAATACAAGGCACGAAGAGAGATACAGTATGACTTCTGCAGCATCCTTGCCAAAAACACCTAACGATAGTTTTATGATGATGAAACAAAGAACCACTTTCAAATTGAGGACATTTTATGAAATAATTTGTCAGAGCTCTTTAAAATGATCAAATAAATGAAATATAAAAAAGAACTGTTAATTAAGGACTTGGAGGATCGTTAGATTATAGAAAAGTAAAAAGACATTGCATCTACAGGCAATAAATAAATTAAGATTCAGCATTTCTATAAAACACATTGAACAACTAGCACAAATTGTGATAATGTCTATGTATAATAGCATTGTATCAGCATTAAGTTTTGATTTTAATTATTTGACTCTAATCATGTGAAATTTCTATTTTAGAAAATATAAACTAAAGTGTTTTGGGATGAAGAGAATATATATTGAAAAAATACATACATATATGAAGAAAAAAGAAAATGGTATAAACTTAGCTTTTGAAAAATGAGAATTGTAAGCATTATTTGTGCTATTCTTACTATTTTTCTACAAATCTGAAATTATATCAAAATGACATTTAAAAGAAAAAAACACGAGATAGATTTTTATGACTTGTATAGTTCCTGCTTATTGTAAACTTTTGAAATATAAAAGTGTATGTAAAAAACAAATAAATGTCCATTATCTCACCACTAAAATACATTCATTGTTAAAACTTTAGCAATTACATTTCAGTCTTATATTCTCCACAGGAACACATACACACCAATACATGATTTCAATACTTAACTTTCATTTGTTAATAAAAGCACGTTTTCCTACATTTAAAATATTCTTACACATTTTAATGAAAATATAATGGTCTATACTTCAAATATATTATAATTCATTGAATCACTCTCCCCTTTTTCATTATTTATGCAATATTATGCACTCATATGTAACACTATAATAAAAACACAATTGTGGATAAATTTTGCATGCATTTATTATTTCCCTAGAATTAGTTCTTAAGCGAAAAATTTATAGGTGAGGTTATGTAAATATTTTTATTTCCTCTGAATATATGTGATGCCTCTCCAGTCGATTAATCATTTCTCTGCCTCTTCAGTCTCCTCAATCGTTTTCCTCCCTCTACTCCCACTCAGCAAATAACGTTTGTACCTACTACATCACAGAGAAGAAAGAAGGTACATCTTAGATTTTCTGCTAACCAGTCTATGAATAGATTAATGTTTTTCCCATTTTTCTCTTTCCTTCTGGTTACAATAGTGGAGCTACCCTTCCTCCTATCCAATCTCTTCATGAGATTTTTGCGTCTCCTAACTTCCTATCTTTTCAGGACCCTTAAATATTGACTATCCTTTCTATATTATTTATATTTACTTTAAATGTTTAATATTGAAATATTCTTAGTTCTCTTCCTATCTGACAAACAGAATACACTCTTCTTTTTCAGAGTCAAAATTATTTGAGTATTATTTATTCTGTCTCCAATTTATCACCTTCCATTCCTCAAAGTTGTTCAACCTGCTTTTGTCCAAATAACCATGTCATAATAGCTTTTCAAAGGTCATCTCTCCCTTGACCTTTAACCTAATTCAGACCTTTTGGACTCTAATTCACTTGCTTTCCAATAGTTTTCAACAGTATTAAACATATCTACCTGTCTTTTCACTTTATATTCCCTTATCCATCTGGACTCATAATTTTAATTATTACTTACCTACTGACAACTCCCAAACATTATTTTTGTCTTAATTTCTCCATTTAGATGTACGTTCTATGCATGTAGGACAAGAATGTCTCAAACGCTTTCTATGTCTGTGGTGAAGTAACCTGAACACCTATGTGTATCAGTCATTTTACATTGTAAATGCCTATTCATGGCCTGGGTGAAGTTGGGTAGATTGAGTAGCTATTCTCCAAGTGGTGTCCTAGGGATTCAGTCTCCTTCCAAAATGTGACCTACTCAGCTATTTTGAAGATCTTGGCTTCAGTGAGTGGAAACAAATTAGAGTGGGAGATCCCAAAGGACCTCATAGGCACTAGAAATAGAAACGGCTTATCTACTCACATTCTGTTGGCCAGAAGTGCCCATGCCTAGATCCTAATGTGTTGGAAAATGCAGTTTTCTTAGCTGCTCAAAAAGAAACCAAAATATCATGAATATATTATCTCAGCTCCTGTTCCCCAAATGGAAAAAAAGAAAAACCCATTCCTTCCAGTTCTTCCAATGCTCCTATCTAAATAATTGGCAACCTCTTTATAATTGGAACATTTTTAGTTCCATATTCATCTTCCTCCCCAGTTTAAAACCCTTTAATCATGTGCCTTAAGATAGATGACATATTTATAATTCTTAAGGCATCACACAACAACTTGAACAATCTGACCTTATTGGAGCATCTCCAACCCCCTATCATATGTCCTCCAGTTACTCTATACTTTGATGATCTTTCAACGTGCTGTTTTGTTTTCTATCTAATAATATTTGACTTTAGTATTCCCTTCTCAAAAAATTGTTTGCCTGTCCCTTACTACATCAATTATATATTTTTTCTTTAGATTAGATCTCAAATATTGCTTTCTCTGGTAATTCTTCTTTGATCTCACAGTTTAGAGAGGATCCTCCTATTCTACACTTTCTCAATGTGGCGCGTTCTTCTTTATTTTACATACCACAGTCCTAATTTTGCATGTAACTGTGTGGTTAATTGAAATATCTCTATCTCTTCCACATGTAGCAAGAAGATATGCAGAATAGAATAAATACCATTAATTTCCACATGTTATGCACAGGGCCTGTCTCACAGCAGGACCTCAGTAACTATTTATTGAATGAGTCACTAGATTAATGAATATATGAGTCAAAGGCTTATTTTCTCTTTTTGCAAAATATTTCACAGGAAAGTCGTCTTCAATGACTAGAGACTCATCACATACTATCACGAATATGAACGCTAATTTTACTTTCCATTGAGATTCAGGCCATTTCTATTAAATTGTCTAAGCTCTTTTGTGGTAAGTATTTTCAGGGATGCAACAATTTATACTCACATTCTACATAAGCAGTACAGAGAAATATACCTCTACATTTTTCTTGAAGTTTGTAAAAAATAGGACATTCTAATTATTCTAGTTTTTCTCAATCCAAGAGAATTTGCATTTTTAATTTTACTTCACTATTGATAGTCTCTCAACAAAAATGGAAACCAGTTGAATCTATCCTTCTCTAATTTGGAGAATGGTCTTTCATTTCCCGAGATCGCATATACTTGCAAAACTAATTTGTGCTAAGAAAGTGATATTAGTAATATGGTACACTAGGAAGCTCTAGGTCATTGTTCCTACATAAAGATGCTATCACGGAGTAATAGCTGTAAAAGCACCAGACAACTGAAAATAAACATGTTAACAATGGGACCAGAATTTCACATTATGTAGTAAAAACAAGATTTTTTTAAATCTTAGAAACAACATTTAAATATACAAATTTGTAAGGATATTTTAGGTTTTGCAAAGGTACATTTGAAATTGTGAGTTATGGTTTTCAACAAGCCCCTCAATCCTAATATATATTATATTACCTTATTGTACACCCTTCATTTCTTTTTCAACAAACTTAATGAAATTAATTTAATAATTTTTTTTAATGTCAAGTCGACAATAGACTAACTAGAATAGCTTTGTAGGAGCTCTAGAAACCAGGCAAGGGTCTATAGCAGCTAAGTGAAGGTTTCATAAAGAGAGAGAACACACACACACAACACAAACACACACACACAACACACACACAACACATGCATGCACACACACGATACACACATTCAAAACAGTGGGAAATTGTGTCGTGTTTTTGTTCACCCTACCACAGTTTTTGTGCAATGCAATGTGGCTTCACGCAGTCAGGAGGAAGCTTCCTAGTTGCCATTTCCTCTGTCATGATGGAAGAGAATGAGTAAAATTAACTCGCAATGTTTGGCTTGTCTGGGGGCTTCCCAAGGAATTGATTTCAGTCTCACCTGGCTTGGAGCTAATGCAGGAATGGAGGCATGGTTTGGAGATCATGTTGAAGGTGACAGAAAGCAGTAGCTGATGCTGTAGCATGTAAAAAGTGCAGAGGAATTGGAGACCTATGGGGTGTCTGACAGCAAGAGATTACAAGCAGAAAATGACATAGAAAAGCCAAGGCCTTGAGAGAAGCAGAGGTTAGATTCTTGGGAACGTTAGACATTTAAAAACAGCCATGGGTATGGATAAATTGAGTAAACAGCATACACATATGCTCAGGAAATATACAAGCCCTGAAAGACCTAAAAGAACTTAAGCTTTCATGTTCAGTCAATTGGTGAAAGTCTTTCCCTTCATGGAGTCAGTCTACAAAGACTGGGAGAGGTGGCTGATTTTACAAATGCCCAATTTTCTACCAAAGAACACAAGGCATACAAAGAATCAGGGGAACAAGTCCATTCAAAGAAAGAAAATAACTCTCCAGAAACCCACCCTGAATAAACATACGATTCAGATTTACTGGACAAAAAAATTAAAAAATTAAAACAACTGTCCTGAATATACCAAAAGGGCTAAAGAGAAATATAAAGAACTAAAGTAAATCTGGATAATGATATGCGACAAAATGTGAATGTAAAAGAAAAGAAATATAAATTATTTAAAAATTACCAAACAGCAATTTTGGACATACAAAATACAATAACTGAATTCAAATGTTAACTACTGGAGTTCAACAACAGATTTGAATAGGTATGATACAAAATTAGCAAACTTGAAGACAAATCGTTTGAAGTTACTGAATCTATGGAGGAAAAAAACTGTAGAAAAGCAAGCAGAGCCCAAGGGACATATGAAATGCCATAAATTGGACAAATATATACATTATATAGGTTCCAGAAAGAGAAGAGAGTAAAGGGTAGGTAGTTTAGTTGAAGAAATAATGGCCAAAAATATTCCCAATTTGAGCAAAGACATAGATGTACAAACACAAGAAGTTTAACCAACTACTTATAGAATAAATTCAAGGAGACCCAAACCATGACACTTTATATTCAAACTGTTAAAAGTTAAAGACAAAGAGAGAAACTTGAAAATAGTAAGAGAAAAGTGACTCATCACATCTCAGACTTCCTCAGTAAGATTATTAATGGATTTCTCCACAAGAAACCTTGCAGGCTGGCGAGCAGTGGAATGATATACTTACAGTGGTGAAAGAAAGACAAAAGCTGTTCACCAAGAGTATTATACCTTGCAAAATAATCTTTCAAAAATGAGAAATAAATTAAGACATTTCCATGTAAACAAAAGCTGAGGGAGTTTATTACCACTAGAACTACTCTAGAAGAAATGATAAAGGAACTCCCTGAAGTTGAAATAAACTCATACTAGGCAGCAACTTGAAACACTACGAATTAAATACATGGACAAATATAAAAACCTGTATTATTTTAATTTTGATTGACAACTCCACTTTTGTTTATAGAATTTTTTAAAAAATAAATAATTATAAATCTATGTTAATAAGTACACAGTATATAAAGAAGTAACTTGTGGCATCACTAACATAAAGTGGGGGAAATGTTTAGTTAAGTAGATGGGAGGTAACATTTTATTTGCTGTACTCCTGCTGGTAAACTCATTCATGGCTTTCACAATTGTAGATCAAGCATTAATTTTTTTCTAATATTCTTAGTAAGACCACTTTAATAAATTATTTTTAAGAAAGGTAAGGTGGATGGCTCTTAAAGAGGAAGATTTAAAATAAAGAGATGAAATATTAACTGTTGTTAAAACTAAATCAGGGCCGGGCGCGGTGGCTCAAGCAGGTGAACTTCCCCATAATGAGAAATAATAAGTAGGTGCTAGAAGCCCACCAAAGGTATAGAATGTCTCTGAGGTGACTTTGTTTTTGGAAAGAGTAAGAAAAAGCATTCTAAAGACCCTAATTTGATTCTAAGATTTTTGAATTGGCCCCACTTCGTTTTATATCAGCTTAGCACAGAAACTCCAAGGGCACTCTCCTTTAACCTCTACAGCTTCATCTCAACTTTTTATAGAGTGCGCCTGAAACTGGATAAACACAGTATTATGTTTGAAGTTCCACGTTTATACCTGTCTCCTGAGATTTTATCATTCTCAGGAGGGAGGTATATTATATATATTATATAACTTTTATTTCACTATTTTCCATGTTTTGTATCTTTTTCCTGACTCCTGCTTCTCTATCACCTTCCCTTCCAGCTCTGATTCCCACTCAACATCTGGCTTAACCTCCCACCTCCCAAGTACACCTATATTTCCTGTCCATTCTCACCAACACTCTAGTTATTTATGTATAAACTGCTCTAAATCAGATAAGCCCAAATAATTTCTGTTGCAGTCTTTCCTGATCATATTTTCTCTTCCCTGACAAGCAGAATGAATTAATCATCTTGAAAGCACATCTGCATTCTGAAAAAAAAAAGTCAATGTTAAAGCCAGCAATATGCATTATGCTAGAAAAAAAGATGCAAGTACTTTGGGAAAACACAAATGAGAAAATGTAATGCACACATCTATAGGAAATTAAGGTGTGCTACACAGTAGGACTTGACGAGGTCTGGGATGTGAAATGCATAGCATTTTGTCAGAGCTGATGAAATCCATGTTATCCTTTCGAAGCCTGCCAGTACAAAGACAGCTCAACATAAAAAGTCTTGCCTAGCTTGACAATCAAATAGAACCCTACATAGAAGCTGCATAATCACAGGGTTGGAAAAAACGGAATATGTTCTTTCAATCAGTACCACAAAAAGCTCTATCTAAACAAATACAAATATATGTGGAAAGAAATAGAAACAAAATATTTTAAAATGACGCAGCCCAAAACAGCTGGATCATTTCAGCACGGATGATCCTATTTTCTTGCCACAGCAATATAATTTATAGTTTTGTTAAATACCTTTTGTTTATTAAAAGAATCCAGACAGATTGCCGATTTTTGTTTCAATTGTAACAACAATTTCAGCAAACAAATGACCACTTAAAGCCACACTTTTATGGGACACAATTTGTTTCTGTTCCTTTCAGACTGCTACTATATTAAATATATTTTTCCCACACCCGTTTGTTCAAGGACATTTAAAGAGCACTGATACATATTCAAATTGATGTACTTCCATAATGTACTTATGATGATATCTTAGTCCATTTGTGTTGCTATAAAGGAACACCTGGTAATTTATAAAGAAAAGAGATCTATTTGGCTCATGGTTCTGAAGGCTGTGCAAAAAGCATGGTGCCAGCATCTGCTTCTGGTGAGGGACTCTGGCTGCTTCCACTCATGGTGGAAGGGGACGAGGAAGCCCGTGTGTGCAGATCACATGGCAAGAGATGAAGCAAGAGAGAAAGAAGTGTTAGGCTCTTTAAACAACCAGTTTTTGTGGGAACTAATAGAACAAGAATTCACTGATCACCATGAAGATATCACCAAGCAACTCATGAAGGATTCACCTTCATGACCCAAACACCTCTCAGTAGATCTCACCTCTGATACTGGAGATCAAATTTCAAGCTGAGATTCCACAGGGCCAAACAAATCAATCTAGCAGATCACCATTCTCAGCTAATCATAGAAGAAAAGCAAACCACGAATGACCACATCTACAAGGCATTCTATTAAATAATATGTGCAGCACTAAGATGAGCCAGATGCTAACTCCTTTCTCCTATGCTTACCCCCTGAGAGAGATGTCTGGAACCAGCAACAAATTTATGCATTAATTCATTCACCCATGCAACTCGTTCTTCCAAAATTAATTATAAATATAAAGGAGAAGATTGTTATTGATCTACAGGGCAACGTTAATAAAACTGAAGAAGTAGGATGTTATTATTTTGGAGATGGAATCATAGGTTTACATAACGGATTAAATTTGGAACTCAAAGGCAGGGGTCAAGGCAAATAGAACTGAAGTTTTGTAACACTGAGCCAAGGAATACCATCTAGTACTGGCTGGATGAATAATTAGACGGATGACAATGTGTTAATATGTTTTGGTAGGGGGTTGATATGTTTGTTTCAGAAGGTATTAAGGTTAAGACATCAATGAAATATCTTCATAATAAAAATACAGAGCATTACAAGAAATAGGGTACTTCAGGCAAGCCACAATAATGCTCCAGAGTGTCCCTAAAACATGCAAGGCCTTTTCAAATATCCACAACTTTTGCAAATGTTTTTCACACTAAGACAGATGATGACCTTTGAGGCTCTTCCTATCAGACAAAGCGTGAGGCATTTCTCAAAGTTCCAGAAACACATCCTATATTTCTTTTCTCTTTAATTTCTGTGAGTATATAGTTGGCATATATATTTATGAGGTACATGAGATATTTTAATATAGGCATGCAATGCATAATAATCACATTAGAGTAAATGGGGCATCCATCACTTCTAGCATTTATCCTTTGTAGTACACACAATCCAATTATACATTTTTAGTTATTTTAAAATGTACAATTAAATTACTACTGACTATAGCCACCCTGTTGTGCTATCAAATACTAGGTCTTATTCACACTTTCAAACTCATAACGAGTTCACCTCTTTTCAACTTTAACCCACACACATCTTCTGAGATCATATATAATCTTCAAATAAAGACAATAAAAAGGTCATAATTATCTCTAACATAACACAACTATCCTTCATACAACCAGAAATGCACAAATCGCCAAACTAAATACTATTACATAAAATTAACATTACTTAAATGCTGACGTGAAGTCAATAAATCTTATGTCACATGATAAAAGAGAAAGGAAATAAAACCAAGATATTTTCTTAGTACAAGTGTATGCATTCACAAACATGTTTTTAACAAAAGGAGAAAATATTCATGACAAATACAATCCTTATTTCTGCAGCAGGTCACATGGTCATAGCTGCTGTTGACTACCTCCTATTACCCATTCTGAATTACCTTTGCCTTCAGCCAGCACCTCAGCAGGTCATGTTTTTTTTTGGTTTGCTTTTGTTTTCGTTTTGTTTGTTTTTGTTTTTGTTTTTTCCTGGTGGAGTGACCCAAAACTTTATTCCTAACACATCTGGGTCATTTGTAGTCCTCCCTGGATTTGGCTGTTGTAGTTTCCCACTGACCTTAATAACAGAGCATGGTAATACTAAGAGACTCCCCAGTGGATCTCCTGTATTCCATGCTTACTCTTCCTTACCTGCATTGTGGAGTGGCAGACAGATTTCATCTTGATATTCCAGGTCAATCACCCCAGCCAACACTATATCTCCCATTTTAGCCTGTTGACTTAAAGGTAGGAGGAGGCCAAAATGTCCATGTAGCAACCTTAATTTCCAGTTTAATGAAATTGTTGTTTTGTCTTCTGGTGGCAGCATTCCTCCCTCAGGAAAAAAGACTTCTAGGCCAGCAGAAGGTAATGTTGTGGGAACAGGTAGAAAAAATCTTGCTAGTGGGTCACTAGGGGTTATGGTGAGTGGTGCCACTTCCACTTCCACCCCTTGATTTCTGGACCCATGAATCCTGGCTACGGGAGAAACAGTACCATATATTGGATACTGATTTAGAGCACACATGGCTTTCTGGAGAACTTTACCCTAGCCCTGCAAACTATTGTCATCAAGTTGGCATACTAGTTGTGACTTCAAATGGCCATCACTGTTGCCTCAGACGGCACAGGGTTTATCTCCTCAAACAACGGTGGAAAGGCTGATGGGCTGATGGCAGCGTGGGTCTCGGAGGGATGTTGCCACTTCTGGGGATGGGGAAGTTGTTTCTTCTGGCAAAAAGACTTTGATATCAGAGTTCACAATCTCAGTGTCCCCACCTTCATCAGAGTCCTCCCACACATCCCCACTGAAAGTTGCAGGGCTCCATTCTTTTCCAATCAATGCTCTCACTTTAACTGTAGACAACTGGCAAGGCTGTGCATACACCTTTTGTTGCAGGTCAGCCACTTGCAGGGTAAGAGCTTATGTCTGTTTTTCCACAATTTCAGCTTTTTCTCCACAGGAGATAAGACTCTCACTCAGGGCAATCTTAGTAGATTTGAGGTTTAGTATCTGAACTTAGGAGCAACCAACCAGCTTCAATATATTCCTTGGTTCCCCACATATGGTCAAAGGTGTTATGTTTGGAGTCACTAAACTCCTCGCCTCTCATGAGCAATGTATCAAGAGTGTCAAATGCATTTATTTTGCATAAATCTCTAAACACTTCATGCCAAAGATGATCAGTGTTCTCCATACTATTAGAAGTAGAGTTCTTAGCATTTTTGGGTCTAACCTTATTAAGCGGCCAACTGCAGAAACCTCAAAACCAACAAAAGAACCCCATATTTAATATTCTGTTTCTCTAGACCTCACTCCTGGTACCAAAATCTGTATCAGTCCTGGTTCTCCAGAGGGACAGAAATATGTATATATACATCATTAGTTCTGTCCCTCTGGAGACTCTATATATTTTATATAGTCATATATGGAAGTTTATTAGGTAGTATAAACTACTTAATAAACATATATGGAAGTTTATTAAGTAGTATTAACTCACATGATCACAAGGTCCCACAATAGGCCATCTGCAGACTGAGCAGCAAGGAGAACCAGTCCAAATTCCAAAACTGAAGAACTCAAAGAGTCTGACATTTAAGGGCAAGAAACATTCAGCATGGGAGAAAGATGTTGGTTGGGAGGCTAGGGCAGTCTCTTTTTTCTCATTTTTCTGCCTGCTTATTTTCTACCCACACTGGCAGTTGATTAGATTGTGCCCACCTAGATAAGGGTGAGTCTTTGTTTCCAAGCCCACTGACTCAAATGTTAATCTCCTCTGGCATCACCCTCACAAACATACCCAGGATCAATACTTTGTATTTTTCAATCCAATGAAGCTGACACTCTGTATTAACCATCACATTTATTAATATACTGTGATCTCATTTGTCCAGTTTTGCTTTGTTTACCTGTGCTTCTGGAGTATCACTAAAGCAACTTTGCTCAACTCAATGTGCTGGATAATTGGTCTATATGTCTGTTCGTATGCTAGTATCATGATGTTTCGGTTACTATACCTCTGTAGTTTAATTTAAAATCAGGTAATGTGATTCCTCCAGCTTTGTACTTTTTGCCTAAGAAAGTTCTGGCTATTCTACATCTTTTGCGGTTCCATATAAATTCTAGATTTTTTTTTTATTTCTGTGAGGAATGTCATTGGTATTTTGATAGGAGTAGCATTAAGTCTGTAGATTGCTTTGAGTAGTAGAAACATTTTAGTACTATTGACTCTTCCAATCCATGAACATAGAATATCTTCTCATTATTTTGCATCCTCCTCAATTTATTGTATCAATATTTTATAGTTTTATTGTTACTGTACTTTAAGTTCTGGGATACATGTGCAGAACCCGCAGGTTTGTTGCATAGTTATATACATGCCATGGTGGTTTGCTGCACCCATCAACCCGTCATCTACATTAGGTATTTCTCCTAGTGCTATCCCTCCCCTAGCCCCCCGACCCGCCAGCAGGCCCTAGGGTGTGATGTTCACCTCCCTGTGTCCATGTGTTCTCACTGTTCAACTCCGACTTATGAGTGAGAACATGTGGTGTTTGGTTTTCTATTCCTGTGTTAGTTTGGTGAGAATGATGGTTTCCAACTTCATCCATGCTCCTGCAAAGGACATGAACTCATCCTTTTTTATGGCTGCATGGTATTCCATAGTGTTTATGTGCCACATTTTCTTTATCCAGTCTATCATCAATGGGCATTTGGGTTGGCTGCAAGCCTTTGCTATTGAGAACAGTGCTGCAATAAACATACATGTGCATGTGTCTTTATAGTAGAATGATTTATAATCCTTTGGGTATATACCCAGTAATAGGATTGCTGGCTCAAATGGTATTTCTGGTTCTAGGTCCTTGAGAAATTGCCACACTGTCTTCCACAATGGTTGAACTAACTTCCACTATAGTTTTTACTGTAGACATCTTTCACTATTTTCATTTACTTAATTTTTAGGTGTTTTAAATTGTCGATATATGATAAGATTACATCCTTGATTTCTTTTTCAAATTGTTTGCTGTTAAATATAGAAATGCTACTGGTTTTTGTATGCTGATTTTGTTTCCTACAACTTTACAGAACTTGTTCATTAGTTCTGATAGTTTTCTTGTGGAGTCTTAAAAATTTTCCAAATATAAGGTCATATCATCTGCAAAAGGAAAATTTGACTTTTTTTTTCAATTTGGATGCCCTTTATTTCTCTCTCTTGTCTGACTGCTCTAGCTAGAACTTCCAGTACTATGTTGAATAACAGTAGTGGAAGTAGCTCCTTGTCATGTTACAGATCTTAGATGAAATATTTCAGAATTTCCCTTCAGTATACTACTACATTTGGGTTTGTTGTATATGGCTCTTATTATGTTATGTTTCTTCTGTACCCAAGTTTTCAGGGATTTTTAACTTAAGAAGAAATGTTGAATTTTATCAAATGCTTTTTCAGCATTAGTTGAAATGATTATATGGATTTTGTCCATTCTGTTAATAAAATATATCACATTGATTTATCAGCATTTGTTGAAACATCCTTGCACTCTTGAGATAAATTTTACTTGGTCATGATGAATAATCTTTTTAATGTGTTGTCGAACTCAGTTTGCTAGTATTTTGTTGAAGATTTATCCATCAATATATATCAGGAATATTGACCTATAATTTTCTTTCTTAAAAGTTTCTGGTTTTGGTATCAGGCTAATATCATCCTTGTAGAATAAGTTTGGAAGTGTACATTCCTCCTCTATTTCTTGAAATACTTTGGGTGGGATTGGTATTAGTTCTTCAAGAGTTTAGTATAACTCAGCTCTGAAACCACTGGGTCCAGGCATTTCTTTGCTGGCAGACTTTTTTGTACAGTTTTGATCTTGTTAATTGTTATTGATCTATTTAGGTTTTGGATTTCTTCATGGCTGAATCTTTGTAGGTTCTATGTGTCCAGGAATTTATTTTTTTCTAGATTTTGAATTTATTGGCAGATAGTTGCTCATAGTAGCCACTAATGGTCCTTTAAATTCCTGTGGTGTCAGTTGTAATGTCTCCTTTTTCATCTCCGATTTTATTTAACCGAGTCTTCTCTGTTTTTTTCTTAGTCAGTCTGGCTAAAGGTTTGTAAGTTTTATTTATATTTTCAAAAACAGCTTTTTAATTTTACTGCTCTTTTGTATTATTTTCTTCAATTGTATTTATTTCTGCCCTAATTTTTATTATTTATTTTCTTCTACTAAATTTGGACTTGGTTTGCTCTTGCTTTTTTATTTCTTTAAAACGCATCATTAGGTTATTTATATGAAATTTTTCTTCTTTTTTAATGTAGACTCTTACAGCTATAACATTTCCTCTTAATACTGCTTTCACTATATCCCATAAGCTTTGATATGTTGTGTTTCCATTATCATTTGTATCAAAAAATATTAATTTGTTTATTAATTTTTTCATTGATCCTCTTATTCATGAACATAATTTTTAATTTCATGTGTTCGTATAGTTTCCAAAATTCCTGTTGTTATTGATTTCTAGTTTTATTCAACTGGAGTCAGAGAATATGCTTGATATGATTTCAATTTTTGTGAATGTTTTAAGATTTGATTTGCGATCTAGCATATGATCTATCCTTGAGAATGTTCCATGTGCTAAGGAGAAGAATGTGTATTCTGTAGCTGTCAGATAAAATTTTCTGTAAAAGTAGATTAAGTCCATTTGGTATGTAATGTTGATTAAGTCTAACGTTTCTTTGTTGACTTTTTGTCTGGAAGAAAAATGCTGAAAGTGAGGGTTCCAGTGTCCACTTATTATTGTTTTTGGTCTATCTCTCCCTTTTGCTCTAATAATATTTGCTTAATATATCTCGGTGCCCCATGGTGGAGTGCATATATATTTACAATTCTTATATTGTCTTGCTGTATTGGCCCTGTTATCATTTTATAATGATGTTCTCTCACTTTATAGCTTTTTTCTTGACTTTTTTTTTTTTTATATAAACATAGCTACCCTGTGCATCTCCCCCCCACACACACAATCATTTGGACTGCATTTGGTCAGACTGCAAGCCAGCACAGCTCTAGGTCTCACCCAAGGCTTGCTGTAACCACCACCTGGGTATTGCCTGATAAGATTTGGCTGTGTGCCCACCCAAATCTCATCTTGAATTGTAGTTTCCATAATTCCCATATGTCATGGGAGGCACCTGGTGGGAGGTAACGTAATCATGGGGTTGTTACCCTCATGTTGTTCACGTGATAGTGAGTGAGTTCTCACGAGATCTGATGGTTTTATAAGGCACGTTCCCCACTTTTTGCTGGGCACTTCCTGCTGCTGCCATGTGAAGAAGGACCTTTTTGCTTCCCCTTCCACCAAGATTGTAAGTTTCCTGAGATCTCCCCAGCCATGCTGAACTGTGAGTCAGTTAAACTTCTTTCCTTTATAAATTACCCAGTCCAGGTATGTCTTTATTAGCAACCTTGAGAACAGACTAATACACTGCCTATATTCACTCAAGGACCTTTGGAACCACAGTCAGCATTGGTAAAGCTAGCCAGAAGTGTGTTTTTCCTTTCAGGGCAGAGAGTTCCATTAGGCACTGGGCATGTTCAGAGATGCCCTTCAGGAGCCACGGATTGGAGTAAAAATTTTAGAAGTCTGTCTTGTGCTCTATTGTATTGTAGCAGCTAAGCTGACCCTGAAACCAGGAGACAAAATTTTTATCACCTTTTCCTCTATTTTCTGCAAGAAGAGGAACCTCTCCCCATCTTCACCACCCTCATAGTCCCATGGGGAGTACTGACAGGCTACTGCCAGTGTTTATTTAAGGCCCATGAGCTCTTCAGGCACCTTGTGGTGAATGCTGCCAGGTCAAGGACTCACTCATCAGGGTAATGAGCTCGTCTCTAGCTCAGGTCAGGTCCAGCAATACTATCCAGAAGCCAAGACCTAGAATCAAGCACCCCAAGAGCCTGCTTAGTGCTGTACACCACTGTGACCAGTTGATACCTAAGATACAAGATTAAGTCCCCTTTATATCTCCTTTCCTCCACTTTTCCCAAGCAGAAGGAGTCATCACCAGAGCCACCACAGCTCAGAATATGCTGGGTGTCACCTGAAGCTAGCAAATCTGAGTCTCACCCAAGGCCCATTGTATGTTACCTGGGTTTTGCAACTGGTTATTCAGAGCCCAAGGACTTTTTAGTCAGCAGGTAATAAATTCTGCCGTGAATGAATCCTTTACTTTAAGGCAACAAGTTCCCTTCCGGCCCAGAGTGAGTCTAGAAATGTTATCTTGCAGGTAGGGCCTGGAATTGGGGCCTGAAGAACTCTGCCTGGTGCCCTATACTACTAGGGTTGAGCTGGTATCCAAGATTCAAGACAAAGTTGTCTTTACTCTTTTCCTCTCCTCTGCTCAAGCAGAAGGAAGGAGTTACTTCCATTGCTGCAAGTGGCACTGCCTTAGGTTGAAGGAGGAGTAGTGCAAGCACTCCCTTAGCCCCTCTATCTGGTTTCTCACTAGGTCACATGTCTTCCAAGTCCACATGCTGTAAGCCCAGTACAGCACTAGGACTTGCCTAGGAATTACAGGCCTTGTGCCCATGATTAGCTTTCAAGACTATTTAGGACCCCAGAGCACCTTAGATCACAGTATTGAGGCTTGTCAGAACACAAGTTCTGACTGCTGGGAAGGGTGATTCCCTTCTGGTTAGGGCTGGCCTAAATGCTACCTCCATGGGTGGACGCTGGCTGAGTTCTGCCAGGTTTTGCTTTCTGCTGTAATGGGGCAGCACTAAGTTCAATGCAAAGTTTCACAATCACTGCACTCTCCCCACCTTGAGTGCACAGATTCTCTCTCCATGACATATGGTCACTGCTGGGGCATGGTGGAGGAGTGGTGTTGGTGAATCAAGACTGTCTTTCCTATCCCTTTCAGTGTTTCTTTCAGTGATACAAAGTTGAAACCAGGTACTAGGATTGCTCATCTGATTTTCGGTCCTTAAGAAGGTGCTTTTGTTGTGTAGATAGTTGTTAAATTAGGTGTTTGCAGTGGGGACAATTGATGGAGGCTTCTATTCAGACATCTGGCTCTGCCTCTCACTCCTTATTTCCATTTCTTTAAAACTCAGGTCT
This sequence comes from Colobus angolensis palliatus, assembly GCF_000951035.1. Classification (NCBI taxonomy): domain Eukaryota; kingdom Metazoa; phylum Chordata; class Mammalia; order Primates; family Cercopithecidae; genus Colobus; species Colobus angolensis. Next base: position 8,445,011 of record NW_012115155.1, on the reverse strand, counting down.
CCAATTATGCCACTCTGCTTCTAATTTAATCAATGCCTTTCCTTGGCTAATATTTATAGCATAGTTACTCCTCACGATTCAGTGTGTGTAGACACATGAGTGCAGAGACAACCATTATGTGATTTGTGCTTTCAAGGGGAGAGGGATTACATACCAGTTGGAGGACATGCACTTAAATACTAAAGTAAACAGAACAATTCTGAGCCCTTCCTGTATCTTCCAAATATCTTTTCTAAAGCTTGATTACATTCAAAATATCTGAAGATGGAAGTTTAACTACCAGATTGCAATATCTTTAAAGGTAAAGGTATTGTTATTTTTTTATTTTTATTTTTTGCCTTCCACAGAGCTTTGTTTATAATGGAGATCAATGAACATGTGTTTCAGGAATAAATTATGAAGACATTGCCTTAGAAGTTGAAAAGCAGAGACTGACTGTTTTAGATATGCAGACAGGGGATAGGCAGTGCTTGAATAAGGATCTCATTCATTCATTTACTCATTATTTACTTAAAATTATGAATTAACATCTCAAGCAGAAAAGAAAGCCAACATGAAGATACTGAAGTGGGAATGAGAACTTAATATTTTCAAATCAATTATTTCAAATATTTCAAATCATTGACACGAATGGCCTGAACATCATGGAGGATTTTTATTCAACAATGGGGAGGGATCATGTTGGGAAACTAGAGGAGGAAGCTCACACAAGCTAAGAATCATACATCTGATGACTTGGGGATTGACAATGCTTGTAAAACCCATCTGTAAAAGAACACAATTGACTACATAATCTAGATCCAAATCATGCATTTTTCTGTCTTACCCATATTTTAATAAAATAACAGTGTACCTTTGAAAAAATGGCAAAATGGGCATGGTCTAAGAGTTATTTGTCTTTTTAAATAGTCACTATGCAAATTCGTAGTTATATGGCCCAAGAGTAAGCATGTTTCAGGCCCAGTAATTTCCTTTTATATCTAAAAACTCTGTGTGTGTGTGTGTGTGTCTGTATGTGTCTGTGTGTGTATCTGTGTGTGTCTGTGTGTGTGTGTGTCTGTGTGTGTGTGTGTGTGTGTGTGTGTGTGTGTAAAGCTCAGCAGAGTATTCAGCACTCTTAGGGACACTGACTTTGGAACTCTCTGAGTGTTGTCCAGTGGGAGCTTCTAATAGGCTGCCATTGAAGTCATGCCCACATCCATGAGAGAGAAACTACATATTGTGTGCTTTATTTTTAATGTATAAATTATACTTTAAAATTTCAGTAAAACATGAGAATCAGGGAAGTTTTCAAATTATGACACCTTTTCAGTAGTTAAAATTCCTGAGTCTACACTTACTGTGCTTAGTCACAGCACCTGAAGCATGTAATATGTGCCCCATGCCACGTCTATTCCATCGTATTCCAGGAAGCCTTACCAAACCAAGTGTGTATGCATGCCTGCGAAAGACTGGCAGATATTCCTTTAACAGTCATATGGACAATGATTAATTTATGATGATTTTCTATTTGAGAAACTGTATAATCTTTAGTCCCTTATAAAAGAAAAACTCCTAGCTGATGTGGTTGACATTTCTACATCTGAGCTACTGGAAGAGACTCCTATGTGGTTTAGAAGCCTCTGGAAGAAGCAATGTAATGACAATAGGAAGAGAGTTGCTTCCTGTTTTCTAGCTGTGACCTGAGGAGTTACTTGACGTCTTTGTGTCTCAGGTTTCTATTCTAAAAGTTAGGTACTGATACCTTTTAGAGCTCTCTTATTATTAATGAGAAAACAGTACCTTGGCCATGGTAAACCTTCAGTAAACAGTAGCTGTTTAATCTTCAATATGGGCCAGGCTTGCCAGCAAATGTAATGGGGAGGTGGGAGAGAACCCTGAAAACTTTCTTGAAAACACCTGTTTCAGTTTATCTGCCAAATCAGAAAAGAGAAAAGCAAAGCAGAGTTTGGGAAATAATGCTGAAGAGAGTAAAAGGAAACGAAATAAAAATTCCAGACTTGGTAAGGAAAGGGGAGGTGCCAATCAGACAATGAGATGAGCACCAAATGTCCACCTCAAATCAGAATCTTGGGAGCTTCTCTAAAGGAGCTAGAGCCATGGCTCACTGTGTGGATTACAGGACCTCAGTACCTCTGACCTTATTGTCCTTCTGCAGAAGTCAGAACCCAGTGAGGCTTTTGTGAGAATCATCTCATTCCTATGAAAATGTTCATACTATTTTTCATTCTAATTTATTATCTATGGTGTCATTCCTTTTATATAGTTAAAATTGTATTTATTTTTAAATAGGTGAATTTCCCCCTCCTACTTGTGTCTTTTGACCTGTCCTGGACCAGTGGATACTGATCCTTTACTGTGTAACGTGTTCAGATGTCCTGTCCTGGTTTTTAGTTTACTTCTCTGATATAAGATAATTTGTCCACCTCCTGACTTTATCCACTCCCCAAAGATCCTGGTTTCTTGACATTTTCCTTGGGTATCTTGGAAATCACACTTAATCTTTCTTTTCTTTTCTTTTCTTTCTTTTTTTTTTTTGAGATGGTGTCTCTCTCTGTGACCCAGGCTGGAGTGCAGTGGTGCGCGATCTCAGCTCACTGCAAGCTCTGCCTCCCAGTTCACGCCATTCTCCTGTCTCGACCTCCCAAGCAGCTGGGACTACAGCTGCTACCTCCATGCTACCACGACCGGTTAATTTTTTGTATTTTTTTTTTTTTTTAGTAGAGATGGGGTTTCACCATGTTAGCCAGGATGGTCTCAATCTCGTGACCTCGAGATCCGCCCACCTCAGCCTCCCGAAGTGTTGGGATAACAGGCATGAGCCACCACGCCCGGCCAGAATTAATCTTTCCGTAAGCAATGGTCTCGCACTAGAGCCCTCTGGTTACTACAAATATCTTTTGCAGTTTGGTGTCTAAACCCAGGCGGTGGAGGAAGGGGCCTAGCAATGTCATTCCGAGCTTAATTCATGGAGTAAGAAGAGGGAGTGACCAAGCAGGCAGCAGTGGCCATGTGAGTGTGGTCATGAAACTGTATACCTAGAACTCTCTAGCCATCACAGAATCACTGACAGCAAGGTTAGCCAACCAATATAATCAAAACAGATTTCCTGTGCCTAGAGACATTTTAGAGCTACAGGAAGCAGTGCATTCCCCAGCATCTGCTAATGGTGATCTCAAGTATCCAAAAGTGCTTAGAATATTAGCCATGTTTTTTTTTCTAAGTTTCTCTATTCAAAATATATTATTTTCAATGCAACATGATCCCTTAGAGTGAATCCTAAAACAAAAAAGTAGAGATTAGTGAAAAAATATGCAAAATCCAAGTAAAGCCTGGAGTTTTACCTGATATTAATGTACTATCAACAATAATGTGTAGTTTAGAAAAATGTATTATAGAAATGGAAAATATTAATATTAGAAGAAGTTGAGTAAGAAATATTTAGGTACCACCTGTACTACATTTGCAACTTTTATATAAATCTAGAATTATTCTGAAATAAAGTTTATTTAAAAAATTAATGATAGCCTTGGGGAACAGCCAAGATGCAGCAAGCAAGAAAAGCATAGCATTTCTCTTAGTGATTACAGCAAAACCTCTGGATAAATACCATAGCAACTACCTGAAGACTCTCAGGAAACTGAATAATAACAAAACAATTGGGGAGAGAGGCGAAATGTGAAGAATTATCCACAGGGTACTGGTGAACTTCTTGTTTCCCTTCCATTTATCTCCCAGATGAGCAGGCCAAGTCAGAAACATATGGGGTGGGGACTACAAAATCTCCAAAAGCAGTTATCTTTATAACAAGAGGACGAAGAAAAAGGCCCTGCAGAATGTGAAAAAATAATCCTCTTAATGAAAAGTCAAAACCAGAAGCTATTTTTTTTTTCCTTTTTAAGTCCTGTTCCAAGACCAACTCCATACACAGAACTATATCACAGGAGCGTGTCTACTCAGCAGAGGTGTTAGGACACCACCAGAAAACCTGCCCCTCTGTGTAGAGACATCAGAAAAAAAATATGACTAGAATCACTACTATTTTTTCTCTCTTCCTTTGTCACATTGCAGAGGGCAGGCCCAATCATGTGAAACTGTGTGACAGCGTGGGAGGCTAAAACTATGAGATGTCACCTTGATGGACATGAAAATGGATAAAGGGAGCCTCTTATTGCTTCCTGAGAAAACAGACCAGGAGAAGCAGATTCCTAACTCTGTGCATGATGTGACATAAGCCCTGGGGTAACCCTCAAGCTGCACATGTGTGGAACATCTCCCTCTTTCCACATCCGTATCAAGGGCTTTGAGAATTGAACTTTCATGTACACATCTGCACAAGTGCCAGAGCATGTTCTGAGGGGCACATACATGGGAGAGATCAAATAATAAAGCAAATGCTCTAAAAACTCAAATGATACTATACCCACAGTTCACAAAATGTGAGGAAGAACTTGCAATCTGAACTTAATTGCATTGATTACCTGCTTAAACAAAACTAAGGAAAACTAAAATCAATATTCTCAAGATTTTAACAGAAACAAGAATTCCACAAAAAATTATTTTAAATGTCTGGAATACAATCCAAAATTACTCTACATGCAAAATTCAAGGGAAATACCAAAATATTGCAAGAAAAAGACAACTAAGAAATGCTGACCCTGAGATCATCCGGGTGTTTCAATTATAAGACAAGACTTTAAAGCAGATTTTATAACCAGTCTCATAAGTTAAGGTGACTAGATCTGAAGCAAGTAAAAATATAGAAGTTTTCAGCAAGAACATATCAACTATTTTTTAAATGGAATATAACATGTGAAATGACAGAATGAACTCAATGGTAAAATGGAGATGGAAAAGGGAGGAGTCAGTGAACTCAAAGCTATGTCAAAAGAAATGACTGATAGCTTTTGAATGTGTTTGCTCTTGCCTCTCTAGTTCTTTTAATTGTGATGTTAGAGTGTCAATTTTAGATCTTTCCTGCTTTCTCTTGTGGGCATTTAGTGCTATAAATTTCCCTCTACACACTGCTTTAAATGTGTCCCAGAGATTCTGGTATGTTGTAACTTTGTTCTCATTGGTTTCAAAGAACATCTTTATTTCTGCCTTCATTTCGTTATGTACCCAGTAGTCATTCAGGAGCAGGTTGTTCAGTTAATCAAAACCACAATGAGATACCATCTCACACCAGTTAGAATGGCAATCATTAAAAAGTCAGGAAACAACAGGTGCTGGAGAGGATGTGGAGAAATAGGAACACTTTTACACTGTTGGTGGGATTGTAAACTAGTTCAACCATTATGGAAAACAGTATGGCAATTCCTCAAGGATCTAGAACTAGATGTACCATATGACCCAGCCATCCCACTACTGGGTATATACCCAAAGGATTATAAATCATGCTGCTATAAAGACACATGCACACGTATGTTTATTGCGGCACTATTCACAATAGCAAAGACTTGGAATCAACCCAAATGTCCATCTGTGACAGACTGGATTAAGAAAATGTGGCACATATACACCATGGAATACTATGCAGCCATAAAAAAGGATGAGTTTGCGTCCTTTGTAGGGACATGGATGCAGCTGGAAACCATCATTCTTAGCAAACTATCACAAGAACAGAAAACCAAACACCGCATGTTCCACTCATAGGTGGGAACTGAACAATGAGATCACTTGGACTGGGGAAGGGGAACATCACACACCGGGGCCTATCATGGGGGGGGGTGAGGGGGGAGGGATTGCACTGGGAGTTATACCTGATATAAATGATGAATTGATGGGTGCTGACGAGTTGATGGGTGCAGCACACCAACATGGCACAAGTATACATATGTAACAAACCTGCACGTTATGCACATGTACCCTAGAACTTAAAGTATAATAAAATAAATAAATAAATAAAAATAAAAAAATAAAAAAAATTTTAAAAAAGTTAAACGGTAAAAAAAAAAATGACTGAATCTAAAGAACAAAGAATAGATTGTGTTTCAATATATTTCAAAATATATTGAAAAAATATGAACAAAGACTCTGAGACTTGTGAGTGAAGATGAGAAGAAAGACAATGGTGCAAAAATAGTTTTTAATAAATGGCTAAATACTTTTCCAAATTTAATGACAGTCATATTATTCTTCGGTTCTGCTTACTCCGTCTGTTCTGAAATTATCCCTACTGATATCTACAGTTAAATTCTATTCACGTTAACTGCAATGTAGTATTTCATCATATACATATGTTATCCATTCTCCTAATGAACATTGTTTTTTTCTCAAATATTTTACTATTATAAATAATTCTTCACTGATGTCCTATACGTATCCCCCATTCACATACACATTAGTTTATCTAAATTGCATATAGTTAATAAAGAATATTGGTGATTCAAAGTGTATACATGTTTTTTCTTATGTTGATAAATAATGATCTAAAATGATTGTAACAATTTTCACTCCCTTCAGCACTTTATATGTGTTACTGTCCAAGTTCTTCACACCTGTCCTCTGGGAAAATAAGCATAACTGGATTTTCTGTTCCCGATTTAATTTTTATTAGATTTAGGCCAGTTCAAACTCGATATCTCAAGTTAATTTCGGACTTATTATTTTATTGTATTCTGTATAGGTTTTTATTTTTTATTTTTTGCTTTCCTTGAGCATATGCTCTTGTTCTTTTTTCTAACATCTTGAGTTAAATTGTTAGCTCATTAATTTTCAGTCCTTACTTTTTTATAAACATGTAAGTCTATACATCTCCTAAGAACAATTATAGTTGAATCCCTTAAGTTGTCTCTATGTTAACTTGATTTTCATTTAGTTCTAAACATAAGTTACTATTAGGTTTTCTTGGATTCATGAATTATATACGATCTTCCTTTTTTCTCTCAAACATACAGTGAGATGTAGTGACTTCTGGATTTTTATTCTGCCACTGGCATCTAGTTTAAATGTATTTCCTTAAGATAATGTATTCTGCTTGCTATTGATTATTAATTATTTGT
>NW_012115155.1:8400945-8437797 GCF_000951035.1 Colobus angolensis palliatus | reverse complement strand
GGACTACAGGCGCCCGCCACGTCGCCCGGCTAGTTTTTTGTATTTTTTAGTAGAGACGGGGTTTCACTGTGTTCGCCAGGATAGTCTCGATCTCCTGACCTCGTGATCCGCCCGTCTCGGCCTCCCAAAGTGCTGGGATTACAGGCTTGAGCCACCGCACCCGGCTGATTATTTGTAAATTACTAATGTGTGTTCAAAAAAAACTTTTGATCTCCAATGGTTGGGTGACCTAGAGTCAAAGTATTAATCGAACTATATTAATTGAACTAACTATATATGTATATATGTATATCTTCTTACTGAATGATATTCATCTGCTTGATGTATTATTTATTGAGAAAATGGCTTTAAAATCTGAACACTACAATTATAAAATTTAAATTTTCTCAGCAATTTTACCATTTTAAGGCAATCATATACGCTATACACATTTTACATTTACTGCGATTGCAAGAGCACTGTTCTTTTTTCAGTTTATAATGACTTTTTATTCTATCATCTTTTTAAAATATATCTTTTATATGTAAATATATATATTAAATATTAATATTTTGCAACAACTTTCTTTTTATAATATTCACCTGATATACCCTTTTGTTATACCTATAACTGTCCCTTTACTTTCAACCTTCCATTATCCTTTGTCCCTCTGTTAAAGAGTGTATAGCTGGCATTTAAAAAGCCAAATCTGAGAATCTTTGCCTCTTAACTATAAAATGTAGGCTGTTCAAGTTTATTTTGTTTAGTGACATTTAAAATCAATGTATACTGTCTAACTTTTTTAACAGAAATATTTGACATAAAATCCCATACTTAGCACCTTTACTATTCTTTACTATTCTTCTAAACCTTATACAACAGTTAGGTCCCTTGACTTTTGATTTATTTTTTCTCCTCTTACATTAAATTATTAAAAATTTGAGTTTCAACTTCCTTTTATAACCTTCCAATGAGTAATTGTTCAGACAGTTAATGAATATTTATATTTACGCATGATTTTAACTATTCCTTTGCTCATCACTGCTTCTTGTATCTCATTTGTTCCATCTGGATAAGTTTCCTACATATGGAAATGTAATATTTGATAGGAAGTACAGAGACAAAGAATCTGTTGGTGACCTGTCTGTTTTCATTTCCAATTACTTTATTTTGTCATTATTCTTGAATAAACTGCTTAGCTGATATAGAATATTGTATTAATAGGTGTTTTCTGATGCATGGGAAGATATATTCCATTGTCTCCTGACTTTTATTGTGACTTTTGAAATTTCTACTCTCAGAGTAATTGCCATGCTTCTAAAGAAAAGAATACCCCAATAATTCCTAACCAGCACTATGTGTCAAGGATTCTTTTACACAAATTGTGTGTACTAAATCCTTGACGTTTCACAGCAACCTAGTGACCAATGTATTTATCTATGGTGTTTTTCAGCAGGCATTATTTACATTTATCTTTTGTCATTTGGATTGAGGTTTGGTTTTTTTTTTCTTTGTATCATTCAGAGATATCACTAAATGGGAGTAATTTTTGTTAATTTATTAGCTTGGGATATATCCAAGCCCTATATGTATTTGATATTTGAATTCCAGCTCATATAAAGCATACAAATTCTTCAAAAAATTTTTTTGTTTTGTTTTTTACTTTGACAGTGGAGTGAAACCGTTAAGCTTTTGTGTTTGGCCCTGTGCCTCTAGATAGACATTTTTTTTTTTTTTTTCTTGTACACTCTTCGTTCACGGTATAGTCTTTATCAGACCACAGCATAAAGCAAGGAACTCAGTTTTGATTCTCTGCTTACATGCTTTGGAATCATGTCCTGTTCTTCTGTGGCCATGAACCCAAATTCCTAGCTTACCTGGGATGATCATCCTCTTGTCATTCCCTACTCTCCTCCTGATGATCTCCAAGGACCAAGGACAAAGGAGGTAATTATAGATCTGATTTTAAGCTGCTTCTTTTCTTCTGTGTCCTATTTTCATTGTATCTTATTTCTCTCTTATTTTTTATTTCTCTTCCTTATAGTCTTCTCATCTCCATACTTAATAGAAAGTCTGTGTGATGACTAGTTTTATGTGCCAACTTGGATAGGCCACAGTACCCAGTTATTTGTTCAAACATGCCTAAATGTGATCATGCAAGTATGTTTTCATATGCAGAATGAAATAATTTTTCAACTTCATTCTTCTCTATATGGCTATCTGTTGTCCCAGCATCATTTGTTAAAAAGGCATTTTTTCTCCCAACTAGACAGTCTTGTTACCCTGTCAAAAACCAGTTGGCTACAGATGTATGGGTTTATTTTTGGACTTTCATTTATATCCCATTGAGAACATGTCTTTCTTTGTGCCATTATCAAGATGTCATGATTGCCACTGTTCTGTACTAGCTTTTGAAATCAGAAAGGGTGAGTCCTTCTAATTTGGTCTCATTTTCCATTTTTTTTTTGGTCTGTTCTAAGTTTATTGTAATTCCATGTGATTTTTACAATCAGCTTGCCAAATTTTAAAAAATGTTGGCTGGGATTCTTGCCATCATGTCAATGATAATTTCTCCAACTCACGAAAATAGGATGTTTCCCCAATTATATAGATCTTTCAACAATCTTTTGAAGTTTCAAAATATAAGTTTTGCCCTTTTTTGTTAAATTTATTTCTAAATGTTTTCTTTATTTTGATATTTAAGTAAATGTTACAGATTTTTAATTTTATTTTTGGATGTTTATTGCTTTTTTGTTGAAATAAAGTTAATTTTCACATATTGGTCTTATATCCTGCAATCTTATTAAACTCATTTACTAGCTCCTATAGTATTCTAGTGGATTAAGATTTTTTTGCATACATGATCATGTTATCTGCAAGGAGAGATAATTTTATTTTTCCTTCCTATATGTATTTGCAATTTATTTCTCTTGTCTAATTGCCCAGACTAGTACTTCCAGAGTAAGATTAGTGGAAGAAGACATCTTTGTCTTGCCCCTGATTTTAGGGAGAAAAGCATTCAATCTTTCACCATAATGTCTGAAGTTGGAGTCACTGCTGCCTTTTGCCATGTTGAAATGTTTCTTCTCTTCCTGGTACGTTGAGTAATTTTATCACTAAAATATACTGAATTTTGTTAAATCCTTTTCCTGAATATACTGAAATGATCATGTGGTATTTTTCCATTAATATGATGTATTACACTAATTGATTTTCAGATGTTAAACCAACTTGGTGTTCTTCGGATAAATACAACTTGGTTATGGTGTATGATTTTTCAAATATACTACTAGACTCAGGTTGCTAGTATCTTGTATCCATATTCTTAATAGATATTAATTAGTCTGTAGTTCTTTCTTTGTTTGTTTGTTTTACTTGTTACATGTTTGGTTGATTTTGGTGTCAGGAAAATACTAGCCAAAAAACAGTTTTAAAGTGTTCTCTCCTACTTTTAAGAAGATCTGTAAAAAATTATTACTTCTCCAAATATTTTGTAGAATGCATTGAAACCATCTCGAACTGGCCTTTTCTTGGTGGGTAGTTGTTGTTGTTTGTTTGTTTTGGATTTCTCCGGTCTTTTTCCTTTAAAGATGGATTTTTAGAGCAGTTTTAGCATCACAGCAAAACTGAGAGTTAGGTACAGAGCTTTCCCATACATTTCACAATTTACCTGAGGGTTCACTCAGTGTTTTATCTCTATGGGTTTGGACAAATGTATAATGGCATGTATCCACCATTGCCAGACAGAGTAGTTTAACTACCCGAAAAGTCTTTTGCACTCTGCCTATTTTTCTTCAAACCTTGGCAAGCAATGATTTTTTTTAAATTTTTATTTTATTGTATTAAGTTCTGGGGTACATGTACAGGATGAGCAGGTTTGTTACACAAGTAAACGTGTGTCCTGGTGGTTTGCTGTAACCAACCACCCATCACCTGGGTATTAAGCTGAACATATATTAGCTTTTTTCCCTAATGCTTTCCCCACCTACCCTTCCCTAACAGGCACCAGTGAGTGTTGTCTCCCTCCCTGTGTCCATGTATTCTCATTGTTCACCTCCCATTTATAAGTGAGAAGATGCAGTGTTTGGTTTTCTGTTCCTGGGTTAGTTTGCCGAGGATAATGGCTTCCAGCTTCATCCATGTTCCCTCAGGACATTGTCTGATTCCTTTTTATGGCTGCATGGTATTCCATGGTATATATGTACCACATTTTATTTATCCAGTCTATCGATGGGCATTTGGGTTGATTCCATGTCTTTGCTATTGTGAATAGTGCTGCAATGAATATACATGTATCTTTATAATATAATGTATCTTTATAATAGAATGATTTATATTCCTTTGAGTATATACCCAGTAATGGCATTGCTGGGTCAAATAGTATTTCTGGTTCTAAATCTTTGAGGCATCACCACACTGTCTTCAACAATGGTGGAACTAGTTTACATTCCCACCAACAGTATAAAAGCGTTCTTACTTCTCAGCAACCTCACCAGCTTGTTTTTCTTGACTTTTTAGTAATTGTCCTTCTTACTGGCATGAGATCTATTTGTGGTTTTGATTTGCATTTCTCTTTAAAGATCAGTGATGTTGAGCTTTTCTTCATATGTTTGTTGGCTGCATATATGTCATTTCTGAGAAGTGTCTGTTCATATTTTTTGCCCACTTTTTCATGGAGTTGTTTTTTTCTTGTAAATTTGCTTAAGTGCCTTTGCACATTCTGGATATTAGATCATTGTCAGATGGGTAGATTGCAAACATTTTCTCCCATTCTGTAGAATATCTGTTAGCTCCGATGATAGTTTTTGTTTGTTGGTTTTTTTTTTTTCTGTGCAGAAGCTCTTTAATTAGATTCCATTCGTCAATGTTTGCTTTTGTTGCAATTACTTTTGGCATTCTTATTATGAAATCTTTGCCTATGCCTATGTCCTTAATGGTATTTTCTAGATTTTCTTCTAGGGTTTTATAGTTTGAGATTTTACATTTAAGTATTTATCTTAAGTTAATTTTTGTATAAGGTGAAGAAAGGGATCCAGTTTCAATTTTCTGCATGTGGCTAGTCAGTTCTCCCAGCACCATTTATTAAATAAGGAGTCCTTCTCCCATTGCTTGTTTCTGTCTGGTTCGTTAAAGATCAGATGGTTGTAGTTGTGTAGTTTTATCTCTGAGTTCTCTATTCTGTTCCACTGGCCTATGTGCCAGTTTTTGTACCAGCACGATGCTGTTTCAGTTAGGGAGCATGATGCCTCCACCTTTGTTCTTTTTGCTTAGGATTGTCTTGTTTATGTGAACTCAGTTTTGGTTCCATCTGAATTTTAAAATAGTTTTTTCTAATTATGTGAAGAATGTCAATGGTAGTTTAATGGGGTAGCACTGAATCTATAAGTTGCTTTGGGCAGTATGGTCATTTTTATAAGATATTGATTCTTTCTATCCATGAGCATGGAAACTTTTCTTCATCTGCTTATGTCCTCTTTGTTTTCCTTGAGCAGTTCTCTTTGAAAAGGTCCTTCACTTCATTTGTTAGCTGTATATTTTACTCTCTTTGCAGCAATTGTCAATAGGAGTTCATTCATGATTTGGCTCTCTGCTTGCTTGTTGTTGGTGTCTAGGACTGCTTGTGATTTGTGTACATTAATTTTGTATCCTGAGACATTGCTGAAGTTACTTATCAGCTTAAGAAGTTTTTGTGATGGGTTTTTCTAGATACAGGATTACATAATCTGCAAATAAAGATCTTTTGACCTCCTCTGTTCCTATTTTGAATCCGTTGTATTTCTTTTTTTTCTTTTTTTGACAGAGTTTTGCTCTTGTTGCCCGGGCTGGAGTGCAATAGCATGATCTCGGCTCACTGCAACCTCCGCCTCCCAGGTTCAAACGATTCTTCTGCCTCAACCTCCTGAATAGCTGGGATTACAGGCATGCCCCACCATGCCTGGCTATTTTTTCTTTTTTTATTTTTATTTTTGTATTTTTAGTAGAGATGGGGTTTCTCTATGTTGGTTAGGTTGATCTCGAACTCTCAACCTTAGGTGATCCACCCGCCTCGGCCTCCCAAAGTGCTGGAATTACAGGCATGAGCCCCCGTGCCTGGCCCATTTCTTTCTCTTGCCTGATATCCCTGGCCAGAACTTCCAACACTATGTTAAATAAGAGTGGTGAGAGAGGGCATCTTTGTCTTGTGCCAGTTTTCAAGGGGAATGATTCCAGCTTTTGCCCCTTCAGTATGATATTGGTTGTGGGTTTGTCATAAATGGCTCTTATTATTTTGAGGTATGTTCCTTTAATACCTAGTTTATTGAGTTTTTACATGAAAGAATGTTGGATTTTATCGAAGGCCTTTTTTAGCATCTACTGAGATAATCATGTGTTTTTCTTTAGTTCTGTTTATGTGATGAATTATGTTTATTGATTTGTGTATGTTGAGTCAGCATTGCATCCCAAGGATGAAGCTGACTTGATCATGGTGGATAAGCTTTTTGATGTGCTGCTGGATTTGCTCTGCCAGTATTGTATTGAGGATTTTTGCATTGATGTTCTTCAGGCATATTGGCCTGAAGTTTCCTTTTTTGTTTTATCTCCACCAGGTTTTGGTATCAGAATGATGCTGACCTCATAAAATGAATTAGGGAGGAGTTTCTCCTTTTCAAGTGTTTGGAATAGTTTCAGAAGAAATGGTACCTGATCATCTTTGTACCTCTGTTAGAATTCAGCTCTAAATCCATCTGTACCTGGGCTTTTTGTTTGTTTTTTTAGTAGGCATTTATTATTGTCTCAATTTCAGAACTTATTATTTGTCTATTCAGGGATTAAACTTCTTCCTGGTTCAGTTTGGGAGGGTGTATGTGTCCAGGAATGTATTCATTACTTATTGATTTATAAGTTTATTTACAAAAATGTGTTTATAGTATTCTCTGAGAGTTGTTTGTATTTCTGTGGGGTCAGTGGTGGTATCCCCCTTTTCATTTCTGATTGTGTTTATTTGAATCTTTTCTTTATTAGTCTTGCTAGCAGTCTATCTATTTTATTGATTATTTTCAAAAACCAGCTCCTTTATTTGTTGATTGTTTGAAGGGTTCAGTTGAACAAAATAATTTAACACAAATTCTATTTTATAATAAAATATTGAATGCTGCACACAAATAGATGTTTATAGACATAATGAGATGTGAAAACAGAAAACACAATATCAAAAAAATGCTGATAACACAGTAAACTGTAGAGTATTAGTTCGTAAACCAAAAGGTATCTAAGACAGATCTCAACCAATTTAGAAGTTTATCTTGCCAGGGTTAAAGGCATGCCCAAGAAGAGAAAAACAAAACAATATGTAGAATTATACAAATAGTTGTAAAGAAAATGGCTGTGCTTCAGTCAGGAGTAATCCAAGGCAGACATCTGGTACCCCATGACACAGCAGGTCTGGAGCACAGGTGCACAGTCCCATGCACAATGTAATTACGTTTATGTAGCCTTTAATGTTACCTATTTGTGTGAGCTCATATCTGGCTTTGAGCCACTCTTGTCTGTGACAAATATAACCACACCACTGACTCAGTAGCAGAGAGAGGGAGAGAATAAAGCCATGTCCCAACTGCCTACAGTCCCTGGAGTGTTCTTTTAGCTACCAGTCACCGGTCCACCAGATACCCTTGAACCCCAGCTCAGGTTGGAGTCTGACAATTGGCCTAGTCAGCAGGATCCCAAGGTGAGTGAATCCTTGGTCCCCAATGATGCCAGGTCAGCCATGTGGCCCCAACATGGGTTGTGGTCCCTGGTGGCAGCCATGCTGTTGGAAAGGCCCTGATGGAAACATGGGCAGTGGTGGAGAGGTCCCCTGCAAGTATGGAGAAGGTACTGAAGCACCTGGAAGCACAGAGCACTGGAAGGAGCGCACCTTTGCTAAAAGAGTTGGATGGGCATTTTTCACTGTGCTACGCAAAGTACACGTTCAGTCCCTACAGGATGTAATGCAGGTAAAGAACCTCCATGTGCAAGCAGAGTCCCTGGAGGCCCTGATACACAGGTTGGAAGAAGAATAGGGACTGCTGTTAAAGCAGGCCTGGGCCCACCATCCTGGCCAGAGGCTCCCATTCAGTCTGATACCAAGGAGAAAGAACCTCCGCTCACTCAGAAACCCAAAGTTTAAAAATTTTAAAACTTTTAAAATTCTTAGAAAAAAACTATTTTAAAAAAAATTAGAAAAAAATTCTAATCAAAAACAAAAGGCTGTATACCTCCGCACATCTGCAAGTAGTCCTTGAGCTGGATTTGGGTTGGTCCGTCAGAAAATAGAGGAGGAACAGACATTGGGGCCCCAGAAGCAGGCTCAGGAACCCCCTATTGTGATGGAGCACACATCATACACTGTCTATACCTCAACTGAGTTCGCCTTTGGGATGAGGGAGCTGACAGTATCATCTGCTCCACCTCTGAAATGGAAACGCTGGCCTCCATTCTGACCCATCCCTTCCTCCATCAGCAATGGCAAGTGAGCAGGCGTTAGCACAGAGGCAAGGTGACCAAACCCTAATTGAATGCATGATGGCAGCCATACAAACAGTATGAAATGATGCCAGAGACATATCAGAAACTGTGAGTACACGGCAGTCATATGCAGATTTGGTGCAAGTAATTTGGGAAATAGGTATGCGGCAGGCTATGTTTGATCTGAATACCCGAGGGCCAGATAAAGAATGCTTTACCTCCCACCTGATGACCTTGTGTTGGGCTCTGTGCCCCTGGGTGCCTTCGGGCCCCTGGCCGCTGTCCTCACTCCGTATGTGGGGTGCTGGCCACCTCACTGGACAAAAAGGGGCCCCAATGGGTGACTCACATGCAGATGTGGATTGATTTGATTTGGGTTGGGGTTGCCTGAGAGAAAATCGATAGGCAATCCAATGAGGTGCTGTTAACTTTGTAGAGGAAATTGTCCCCAGAACAGCAATTCCAGAAAATGCCCAAGAGGGGGCAGGACGATGCTGCTCCACCCAGTCCCACCCAGATGCTCCAGCTCAAGGACTACTTGCAGATGTGCGGAGGCATACAGCCTTTTGTTTTTGATTAGAATTTTTTTCTAATTTTTTTTAAAATAGTTTTTTTCTAAGAATTTTAAAAGTTTTTAAAATTTTTCTAAATTTTTAAAATTTTTTCTAAATTATGTGAAGAATGTCATAGGTAATTTAATAGGAATAGCACTGAATCTATAAACTACTTTCGGCAGTGTGGTCATTTTAATGATGTTGATTCTTCCTATCCATGAGCATGGAATGTTTTTACATTTGTTTGTGTCCTCTGATTTTTTTCAGTAGTGGTTTGTAAAGAAGTCCTTCACTTCCCTTGTTAGCTGTATTCTCATGTACTTTATTCTCTTTGTAGCAATTGTGAATGGGAGTTCATTCATAATTTGACTCTCTGCTGGACTGCTGTTGGTGTATAAGAATGCTAGCGATTTTTGCACGTTGATTTTGTATCTTGAGACTTCTAAAGTTGCTGATCAGCTTAAGAAGCTTTTGGGCTGAGTCAGTGGGGTTTTCTAACAGCATCATGACATCTGCAAACAAAGATAATTTGACTTCCTCACTTCCTATTTGGATTCTCCTTATTTCTTTCTCTTGCCTAATTACCCTGGCCAGAACTTCCAATACTATGTTGAATAGGAGTGGTGAGAGAGGGCATCTTTGTCTTGTGCCAGTTTTCAAGGGGAATGCTTCCAGCTTTTGCCCATTCAGTATGATATTGGCTGTGGGTTTGATATGAATGGCTCTTATATTTTGAGATATGTTCCATCAATAACTAGTTTATTGAGAGTTTTTAACTTGAAGGGATGGTGAATTTTATTGAAGGCCTTTTCTGTATCTATCGAGATAATCATGTGGTTTTTGTCTTCAGTTCTGTTTATGTGATGAATCACATTTATTGATTTGCATATGTTGCACCAATCTTGCATACCAGGGATGTAGCATACTGGCTCATGGTAGATAGGCTTCTTGATGTACTACTGGATTTGGTTTGCCTGTATTTTATCGAGGATTTTTGCATTGATATTTATCAAGGACATTGGCCTGAAGTTTTCTCTTTTTTGTTGTTAGTTGTATCTCTGCTGGGTTTTGACATCAGAATAACGGTGGCCTCATAGAATGAGTTAGGGAGGAGTCCCTCCTTTTCGATTTTTTGTAATAGTTTCAGCAGGAGTGGTGCTAGCTCTTGTTTGTACCTCTGGTAGAATTCAGCTGTGAATCCATCTGGTTCTGTGCTTTTGGTTGGTGCTCTCTTTGCATTTTATTCTTTTTTCTCCTTGATCTTCATGTGAAATCTCTAGTACTCTATCTTCCAGTCTGCTTTGC
Organism: Colobus angolensis palliatus; assembly: GCF_000951035.1. NCBI lineage: Eukaryota > Metazoa > Chordata > Mammalia > Primates > Cercopithecidae > Colobus > Colobus angolensis. The sequence goes on along the minus strand of NW_012115155.1, from coordinate 8,427,472 downwards.
ATCTTCTACTACTTCAAATCCACTACTGTCACCTCTGGAGCTGGGAGAATGGCAAGCTTCTCTCTGAGTGACACCCCAGCTGGAGGAGGAAGAGTTCACCAGAGGTCCTTTGGCTGGGCTCACTTGGCACAGAAACACTGACTCATGATCCAGGACGAGGATGGTCAGGACCCCAATTTGCTTAACGTGCCATGCATAAGGTAAGTCTGCATTTCATGAGTGGAAGCTGGCCAGCTGAAGGGTTCTCCTACCTCTTGCCTGCACTGGTTTGTGACTTAGTAGCAGCAATAGGTAGCTGGGAGATGGATAAGCTGGGCTGATGTTCTGCTCCTTCCAGGAATAAAGTACTCTGGGAGATGGGGGAAATAAGTAACCCCTGTGTTCTTTGCTGTGAGCTGAGAGGGAGTAGGTTTTTTTTGTTTTGTTTTGTTTTGTTTTCAAATACCACAAACTTTAGACTGTTTAAACAAAGTTTTTTTTTTTTTTTTTTTTTTTTTTTTGCAATCTTGATTTCTTAGTTAGCTCTTTGTTCCTAAGACCTTTTCCAGAGGCTTTAAATGGTTGTTAGTTTTTGTTTTGTTTTACAGTTTTTAGCAGTTTCAGTGGAAAGAGGGTCGGTGATAAGGTACACCACCACTGTTGTACCAGAAGTTGCTCTCCATATAAGCCTTGTTCTTACACATACACACTAAAATATTTAGAGAAGTAGTAATATAGTACTTGGAATTTAATTCAAAAGATTCTAGGGAAGTGCTTGGCAACTCAGATAAAACAGATTTCTATATATAAAAACAGAGCAAAAAATGAATCAATTTTATTAAATTATTTTCTGCCTCTCTCTTTCCAACACATATGTTTTATGGTTGTTGTTATTTGTGTGTGTGTGTGTGTGTGTGTGTTTAGTTCCAGACAATAATTTCTTGAAGATACACAAGAAACATTCAGCAGCAGCTGTGTCTAGGAAGAACTACTGTCAGAGGTAGGGCAGGGGAGGAGAGAGACTTAATTTTATGATATAACTTCTTTTGCCCTAAAAAAAAGTTTTAAATAATTCTGAAATATGGCCCCATTTGGAATCTATTAATACAGTGCAGTTTATCATTTTGTAAAAAGCCAATCTGTTTAAGATAAGTAAGTTAGTGGAAGTGTCAGAATTTAGATCTAGAGCCCCTGCCATCAGACTTGTAAGTAATGGCAAACTGCCATCCTGATTTTAGAACAATTCATTCTAGACCTCAGAAAAGTAGGAAAGCCATTCATTAACAATGATTTCAAAACACATGCTTAAAAAAATTATTTTTAAAAATTTACATTAGTGGGTATCTGCTTCATTTAAAGTTGTAGCTAAAGATTGACTTTGATTTAAATTACTTTTGGAAGAAGATATGTGATTGTGAGCAGGGAAACTAAATCATCTTATCAAGATGAGCCTACATAGTGACATCTGCTGATTGAGATCCATATCTGCCTAGGTAATATATTTATTTAACTTAGGCCTCCAGGGTAAAATGAATCTTTTCTGTAATTTTTCCAATAATAGCAATAATAATGATATATGTGTTCATAAAAAATATAAATGGGTAGGTCATGTATTATAAAATCACAGACTGAACAAAAATGGAATATTTAGAAACTTTAATAAATCTTAAATTTCATAAAAATCTTCATCTCTCACTGCTCTTGAGATATCATAGTAGTTGTATAATGTTTAACAATGGACTCTCTGAGTTTAATACAAAATGTTCTGATTTGTAGCTTTTGCCCAACTTTGAGTATAAATAGTCTATGGTCAAGTTCTACGAATGAATTAAAAACCAGCTGACCAAATTCCCGAAATGTTAACAATAGAGTTTCATAGCTGGCAAGTCAGCCCCAGCACACCCACTGAACATCATTGCACAATGGAAGCACATGTATTTGAAAATAAAACCAAATTTAGCAATAAGTTTTCAGAGGGAAGCTGTGCTTCAAATGAGGGCTAGATGGTTAGTTTTATGTGTCAGCTTGACCAGGACACAGGATGGCCAGAGATTGGTCAAACATGATTCTGTGTGTGTCTGTGAAGGTATCCTGGAGTGAGATGAACATTTACATTTGCAGGCTGCATACAATGATTTGGCCTCTCTAATGCAGGGAGGCCTCATCCAGTCAACTGAAGACCTAAACAGAACAGAAAGCCTGAATAGGAGGGATCACCTTCTGCTTGACTGCCTTGATCTGGAACATTAGTCCTTTGTGGCCTTTGTACTTAAACTGAAGAATTGGTTTCTTCTTGGGTCTTCTGCCTGCTGGCTTTTCGAATGAAATTTACATCATTGGTTCTCCTGAATACCAGGTCTTTAAACTTGGAATGGAATGACACCATTGATTCTCTCAGGCCTCCAGTTTGCAAACTCAGTTCTTGGGACTTCTTAGCCTCTATAATAGCATGAGCTACTACTGCTACTATATCTATCTATCTATTTGTCTGTCTGTCTATCTATCTGTCTATCTATCTATCCATCCATCCATCCATCCATCCATCCATCCATCCATCCATCTATCGTATCTCCCATTGGCTCCATTCCTCTAGGAAACACTAATATAACCATTTCTACCTGAACTTTACCAAAATGCTTAAAATCCTCATGGCTTAGATTAAGTCTTGCTTCTGGCAAAATCTGTTTCTGTCTTTCTCAGCCTATATAATAATTCTCCTATTTTCTAAACTGTTTATATATAATAAAAATAACCATTGTGAACTCCCAAAATTTGAGACCGGTCTCATTTAGAAAGTTAATTTTGCCCAGGCTGAGGATGCGTGCCCGTGACACAGCCTCAGGAGGTCCTGACAATATGTGCCCAAGGTGGTCAGAGCACAGCTTGCTTGGTTTTATATATTTTAGGGAGATGTGAAAAATCAATCAACATACGTAAAATGAACCTTGGTTTGGTCCAGAATGCGGGGACAACTCAAAGTAAAAGCAGGGCAACTTGAAGCAAGGAGGGGGCTTCCAGGTCACAGGTAGGTGAGAGACAAAGGGGTGCATTCTTTTGAGTTGCTGATGAGGCTTTGCAAAGGAGGCAATCAGATATGCATTTATCTCAGTGTGCAGAGGGATGACTGAATAAAATGGGAAGCAGATTTGCTGTAAGCAGTTCCTCAGCTTGACTCTTCCCTTCAGCTTAGTGATTCTGGGGGCCTGGGATATTTTCCTTCCACACCATCATTTGCTGAGGACCTGCTTCAACACTCTTAGGTCATTCAAATTCACAGTTTTGAATTCCTATAAAAATACTTCTCTGACAACAATAATACACTTACGAAGACTCACAGAATTTGTTACAGTGAATTAGGGACCTTGTAGCAAATAAGAGGCATGACTCAGATATTCCACTGGAGGCCCATCAGCCATCAAAGCCCATGGCTTTCACCTCACTGCCTAGTATTTATACCTCTCTTTGTAATGATGGATCTCATTACTTAGGCTTCAACCCTGCTCTCCAAAGGAAATTAGCAAATTCATGCAAATTGTAGGAGAATGAAATAGAATAAAACTACTATGAGCAAAATATCTGGGTCATACACTGTAATGGAAACTACGCTTTCATGAAGTCACTTAATCCGAACAAGGCTATATGTAGGCATCATTGTTCTCATTTGACAGAGGAGGAAACTGATGCTCAGACGTGACTTTCCTATGATAATGCCACTAGCATGTGACCAAGCAAAGCTGAAACGTCAGTTTTGAAATGACTTGTTTTTTTTTTTTGAGACTGGGTCTTGCTTGCACTGTCTCCCGGGCTGGATCTAGGCTCACTGCAACCTCCGCCTCCCAGGTTCAAGCGATTCTCCTACCTCAGCCTGTCCAGTAGCTGGGATAAGAGGTGCCTGCCATAACGCCCGGCTAATGTTTTGCATTTTTTTATTAGAGAGGGGGTTTCACTATGTTGGCCAGGCCTTGAACGCCTGACCTCGTGATCCACCTGCCTTGGCCTCCTTGCATTCTTTAAACTATCTGAATATCCTTTATAAACTTTGTAATAATATGGCTTCTATTAAATCATAGCTTCATTCTCCAGTGTCATCCTACACACTATTGCTTCAACCACCGGGGATCCAGTGATACTGCTTTACCATGAATTTAGTGTATCAAATTAACAGGTAGAGCGAGGATTCATCACATTATGTAAAAATGACAGATTTCCCAGTAACTTCTCGTTATGAGAGAATAGAATTAGCAGTGTTTGCTGACAGGTGTTCTTTGCTTCTGCCTCTTCTCATCCACTTACTTCCTTTGGGCTCACAGAGTTCACAGAAAGGAAAAAAAGACCCAGGTCTGAGTGCTTGAGAAAGCTGGTCTGAGCGTATGGGGCAGGATGTATCACGAATGCAGAATAACTGAGGGGACTTCTCCCAAAATGTCATCCTCTTCCTGCACCATTTGCCATAGTCTCTTAAGTGCCACCATAAGATGTCATTTCTACAAGTCTCTGGGTTCCCTGAGGGTAGATGGAATTGTATTAATCTGTTTACAGTGTAATGAGTAAGATAACGGACTTTGGCATGAAGCCTGTCTATGCTGCTCACTACTATGAAGAATGGAGAAATTTCTTCACATATGCAAGCCTCAGTTTCCTGTGTAAAATGTACAGTAATAACCTTATATCATAGAGAAGTTGCCAATGTTAAATAAGATGATCTAAAGTCCTTAGAACAGTGTTTGACCCATATGTTAAGTTATTATTATTGTTATTGCTTTATTTTTGAGTTCAGGATCTAAAGTCCAGAGAGAAAAAAATCCCTTGCTAACAGAACTGAAATTAATACCAACGTCTTTGGTTCACAATTTAGTGATTATTTCTTACATATTTTATTATCTGAAATGGCAAGTTGGGCCAATATCTAAATAATTCACTTAAGAAAAAAAGCTATAATTTTTCTGTTTAATCAGTAATCTGTTTAAAATGTTTTTTAAGTAAAATTTTGGGCAATTGACTTGATTTTTATGGACAACATATACCTAAATTACAGATAATTTATTTGGTTAAGTTATATGTATGGGGACTGTATCTGAAATGTTGTTCTGTACATCCAGTATTATATGGGACTATCTCATAAACTATATTTTATTTACAAAAATGAAGTGGAATTTATTTATAGAATTGTGTATATATATATATATTTTATTTATCTTATAGAACTTTAGAGTCAGCAAGACACTTGAGATAGGAAGAGTAAAGACAAAAACTACTGTAGCGTTTCACTGGGCCTATGACAATGAGAGAATGTACCTGGGATACTCCTTCAGTCATGGGTAATGGGGCTATATTTAGCGTTTGTTTTGAGGTCATCTAGACTTGGCATATAATTGCCCTTCCTTTGACTGGCGAGGGCATAAGTAGAAAACAAAACAAAACAAGGGAGTGTGGAATTATTTTGTGTCTGTGGTTCAGGCTGTGAGTACTACTGAATGGAACTGCATCCCTGCACACCAAGATCATGGAGTGTGTGGCTCATGCCTGTAGTCCCAGCTGCTGGGGAAGCTGAGGTGGGAGGAACTCTTGAGCCCAGGGGTTTGAGGGTGCAGAGAGCTATGAGAAGGCCACTGCACTCCCACTGCACTCCAGACTCAGTCCGGCTCTTTAAAAAAAAAAAAAAAGAGAGAGATTATAGAGTGATCATGTCAACCTGCTGCCTTGATAATTATTCTCCTTGACAATTGCCACCACCAAAACTGCCTAGAGTAGGAAGTTAAAAGAGAGGGTTTAATATATAGACCTAGCTCTCCCAAAATTGAATATTTATAAGTATTAAAATCTATAATTCACCATTCAATAACCTATTTTCTTTCATCTACTGTTAAGAGGAAAAATTACTTATCCACATTTCTTCAAGTTATGGGGTCTATCTTATGATTTTTTAGTAATTAAATATAATTAGATCATTTTTCTCCGCTTGGCAATTAAATTGTTTTAGCACATTTCTCCCTCAGTAAAATTAGAGAATTAGTCCCTCATACCATTTGACCTGTCTTATGAGGTCATTAAAACACACACATACACAGAAAACAATGAATCCAGTGTTGCCCGGCTTAAAAGAAGATGAAAGAAGGGGAGGATTTAATTTGTGCAAAATATTTTCTCAAGGATGTACAGACGTGATTTTTTTAAAAATACATATTCTTTTAACTTGAAAAAGGTTTCCAGTTGGACTGAGTCAAATATATGTGTGTGTGTGTACATATATATTCATATATAAATTCTATGTATTTGTATACATAGTTATATATGTTATATGTAAATACATATAAATTATATATTTCTATATATAAATAAATGAGGCACAGCTGAGTCTGATTTTAAGCGAATTACAAAAAGGTATGAAAGTTCAGCAGCCTCACCTCAGGTTACCAGCTCTGCAATAGGTCTGTGACAACCTCTCCAATGCCACCAGAGAAACTTTGCAAGTCTCTGGCTTAAGTGAACACATACTATGTTGGTTTATTGTAAATGTATCAGGTGTCATCAAAATTTTTTCCCATTACTCATAAGCAAACATTGCTTATTACTCTCCTTTGAAAATAAAGAGCATTGCACAAAATATGCACCTCAACAGGAAGTGGTGGAATAACCTTTAAGTAATAACTTCACTTTGAGCTGAATTTACTTCAGGAATTGTTTATGCGTTAAGTTCTAGCATGCAAGTACAATCATCACGTCCATATAAGGTAGTCCTTCTTTGTTCCAGGATAAATCTGACTCAGGTATTTCTCAGGACTGTCCCTGTACATCAAAATGGCAGCGTCAGAAGAATGACTGGTGACACACTCAAGAGAATTTGAAATTTTGTTGCTTGTCTACTCAAGCACCCATAGCTTAAATCTACTTAGGCAGGTAGAAACATTGGTTGGTTGATTTTCTGGTTACCTTCAAAACCACAGGTGGATTTGAAACACAAATTTATTATCCTATAAGGAATCTAATTTCCAAAAATATTGGCCAGGCGGGGTGGCTCATGCCTGTAATCCCAGAACTTTGGAGCCCAAGGCAGGTGGAACGCTTGAGGCCAGGAGTTCGAGACCAGCCTGACCAACATGGTGAAACCCCGTCTCTACTAAAAATACAAAACTTAGCTGGGCATGATGTCACGCACCTGTAGTCTCAGCTAATCAGGAGGCTGAGGCAGGAGAATTGCTTGAGCCCGAGAGGCAGAGGTTGCAGGGAGCCGACATCATGCCACTAGTGGCATTGTGGCCTGGGTGACAAAATTAGACACTGTCTAAAAAAAAAAAAGAAGGAAGGAAAGAATAAATAAAGAGAAAAAACAAAGAGAGAAAGAAAGAAGGGAGGGAGGGAGGGAGGGAGGAAAAAGAGAGAGAGAGAAAGAGAGAGAGAGAGAGAGAGAGAGAAAGAAAGAAAGATTGTCCCCCAAGCAATAGCTGTCAATCCTCATTTTCTAGTCCCCTATCCCCATCCTGAGGAAAATATTTACCTGTTCTGGAAATTTATTATAAAAGGAAATATATAGTATGTGTTTTGGGACTGCCTTATTTTATTTAGCATAAGTTTGTATATTCTGTATCTCATATCAGTGCTTCATTCTCTTTAATGCCAAATATTATTCCATTACACACACACAAAACACTTTATCAGTTGATGGACATTTGTCTCATTCATGCTTTTCGGCTAGTAAAAATTATAGTACTATGAAAATTGGTTCACAAGTTTTTGTGTAAACATATGTTTTCATATAGCTTAGGTATATTCCTAAGAATGAAACATTGGGATCACATGGTAAGTCTATGTTAAACATTCAGAGAAACTCAAACTGTATTCCAAAGCAACAGTACCATTTTACATTCCTACCAACACCGTTTATGTGTTCCAATTTATTCACATATTTTGAAGCACTTGCTATTATCTCTCTTTTGGTTTATTATAAGCAACTTGGTGAGTGTGAAGTGGTCTCTTAAATTTTTTATTTACATTTCCCTAGTAATCGATGCTTTTTGAGCAAAATTTCATTCATTTATTGGCCATATGTATATGTATATGTGTATCTTTTGGGGATCTTCTATTCAGATCCTTCCCCATTTTTAAATTAGGCTATTTGTCCTTTTATTATTGAATTATAAGTACTCTTTATATGTATATCCAAATTCGATTTCAGATATATGATATGCAAATGTTTTGCAAATGTTTGTTCTTTGGGTTTTTTGTTAACTTTCTTTATGGTGTCTTTTGAAACAAAAAATTATTTCTTTATAATTTTGTTTAAGTCCAACGTTTCTTTTATGTTCTTTTGTTGATTATGTTTTGATGTACAAAGGTTTCCTTTGCCTATCTCCAGGTTACAAAGATGTTTTTTCTACTCTTTTCCTGTAAGAGTTTCATAGATTTACTGTACCAGTCTCTTCTGAGGCTGCTAATAAAGACATACCTGAGACTGAGTAATTTATAAAGAAAAGAAGTTTAACTCACTCGCAGTTCTACATGTCTGGAGAAGCCTCACTATCATGGCAGGAGGCAAAGGAGGAGCACAGTCACATCTTACATGGCAGCAGGCAAGAGAGAGATCTTGTCCGGGAGAACTCCCATTTTAAAAACCATCAGCTCTCAGTCAGGTGTGGTGGCTCATGCCTGTAATCCCATCCCTTTGAGACGGAGGCGGGTGGGTCACCTGAGGTCAGGAGTTTGCGACCAGCCTGGTTGACATGGTGAAATCCCATCTCTACTAAAAATACAAAAAGTAGCCAGCTATGGTGGCATGCACCTGTAATCCCAGCTACTCGGGAAGCTGAGGCAGGAGAATCACTTGAACCCAGGAAGCAGAGGTTGCAGTGAGCTGAGATCATGCCACTGCACTCCAGCCTGTGCAACAGAGCAAAAACTCTGTCCCAAAAACAAAACAAACAAACAAACAAACCAACCATCAGATCTTGCGAGACTTATTCACTACCACAGGAACAGTACAGGAGAAACCATCCCCATGATTTAATTATCTCCACCTGGCCCCACCCTTGACACATGGAGATTATGACAATTCAAGGTGAAAGTTGAGTGAGGACACAGACAAACCATTATCAGTTGAGTTCTCGCAAATATTTATTTGAGCTCTTATGTATTCATTTTCCATATGACGTAAGTTGAGTTTAACATTACTCTTTTGCAGGTGGATACCTAGCTGTCCCAGTACCAGTTTTTGAAATAACTCTTTACCTATTGACTTTTCTTAGGACTCTTGTCAAAATTCAATCGAACGTAAATGTTAGTGGTTTATTTCTGTACTATCAGTACTGTTTCATAGATCTATGTATGTATTCTTATGCAAGTCCCACACTTTATTGATTATTGTGGCTCTGTAATGAGTTTAAAACTGAGAAATGTGTTTCCTCCAACTAAGCCTTTCTTTTTCAGGATTGTTTGGTCTGTTCTGATGCCTTACTTTCCACATAAATTTTATATTATGTTCTGTATTTCTACAAGAAAAATAGCTGGGATTTTACGGGTTTTCAGTTAATCTGTAGCTAATTCTGAGGAGTACTGCCATGTGAGATCAATAGTAAGTCTTCTAATCCGTAAACACAGGATTCCTTGCCAGTTATTTAGATCTTTAATTTTTTAATAATATTTTGTAAATTTTGTAGTAGTCTTTAGCTAATTTGTTCCTAAGTGTTTTATTCTTTTATGCTATTGTAAATAGAATTAATTTTGTAATATAATTTTCAGATTGTTCATTCAAGGTGAATAGAAATATAATTGATTCTTGTGTTTGTGGGACTATATTTTAGATTGAGATGGGATTTTGGTATGTTGCCTGAGCTTATCTTGAACTCCCAGGCTCAAGTGATCCTTTTACCTGGGACTACAGAAACAAGCAACCACACCTAGATTTTTATATATTGATATTTTATACTGAAATTTTAGTGAACTCACTCATTAACTTGAAAAGTTTGTTAAGTGGATGTATATAATATGATGCCATCACACATGGAGAAAGATTTACATTTTTCCTTCTAATCAAACTGTCTTTCACTTCACTTGTTTGTCTAATTGCCCTTGCTAGAACTTGCAGTACAATGCTGAAGAGAAGTGGCAAAAGCAATATTGTAATTTTGCTCCTGATCTTAGAGAAAATATTTCATTCTTTCACAAATAAGTATGATATTTTCTTTTAATGTAGGTATTTCATAAATAGCTTTTGTCAGGTTGAGAAAATTATTTTATTCCAAGTTTACTGAATGTTTTTATCACGAAAAGGGCATGGAGTTTTGCAATTGCCTTTTCTACTTTTATCAACATTAGAGAGGGCTTTTGGGTTTTCGTCTATTGATACGATTTTAATTAACATTGATTTCAATATATTAACTGATTTTTGGATATTAAATCAACTTTGCATTATTGGGCTAGATCTCAGTGTGTCATGGCATGCAATAATTATGTTTCTAGATTCAGCTTATATTATCTTGTTGAGGATTTTTATTTGTAATTTACTTTCTTGTGAAGTCTATTTGATTACTGCATCAGTATTATAAAATAAGTTTGAAAGCGTTTCTTCCTGCCAGGTGCGGTGGCTCACACTCGTAATCTCAGCACTTTGGGAGGCTGAGGCGGGTAGATCACGAGGTCAGGAGTTTGAGACCAGCCTGACCAACATGTGAAACTCGTCTCTAGTAAAAATATAAAAATTAGCGGGGCGTGGTAGTGTATGCCTGTAATCCCAACTACTAGGGAGGCTAAGGCAGGAGAATCACTTGAACCGGGGAGGTGAAGTTTGCAGTGAGCTGTGATTGTGCCATTGCACTCCAGCCTGGGCGGCAGAGAGAGACTCTGTCTCAAAAAAAGAAAAAAGAAAGTGTTTCTTCCTTTTCTATTTTTATAAAGTTTTTGTGAAAACTTTGTATTAATTTTTCATTAAGTGTTTGGTAAAATTCACTAGTGAAGCCTTCTGTCCTGGGTTTTCATGAGTAGTTTAATGATTACTAACAAAGTCATTTTTCTTCTTCTTCTTATATGTGTATTCAGATTATGTATTAATTGAGTCAATATTGACAGTTTGTGTCTTTCTGGGAATTGGTCCATTTCGACTAAGGCATCGAATTTGGGATATAATTGTCTATAGTAGTATTCCTTTCTAGTGTTATTTTTGTTTGTGTGATTGGCATTAATAGTCCCTCTTTTATTCATTTCTAATATTAGTAACTTTACACCTCTCTTTTTGCTTGATCAGTCTAGCTAAATGTTTATTCACTTTATTAATCATTTGAAAGAACCATTTTGGTTTTGTTTCTCTCTATTGTTTATATAATTAATATCTACTCTGATATTTAAAATTTTCTTCATTTTATTTTTTGAGGATTAGTTTGCTCTTCTTTTTTCACAGTGTCTTGTGGTGAAAGATGTGGCTACATATTTTAAATGTTTTCTTTTTCTTTTTAATATATGAGTCTTCGTTATAAATCTTTCTCTAAGTGCTGATTTAGCTGCATTTTATAAGGCTTTTGTATGTTGTATCTTGAATTTATTTAAATGTATATTTGGTTTTTCCTTAGATTTCTTTTCTGACCCATTAAATATTTTGAGTGGACTGTTTTATTTTCATATATTTCTGAATTTTCCAAATTTATTTTGCTATTAATTCCTAATTTCACTACCTTTGGCTTGAAAAAAAAAAAAAAAACACTTTCTGTGGTTTCAATCCAGTTAAACTTACTGAGACTTGCTTTATGGCCCAGTATATGTGTGATCTGCACTTCAGAAAAATGTGTATTCTGCAGTTACATAAAGTGTTCTGTAGATGTCATTTAGGTCTAGTTATTTCATGATGTTTTCCATATCTTCAATTTCCTTGTTGATCCCTCTGTCTAGTTATTCTATCTATTATTGAAAGTGAGGTAGTGAAGACTCTAAACATTATTGCTCAACCGTCTATTTCTTCTTTTAATGCTTTCAGTTTTTTCTTCATGTATTTTGGGGTGTGTTTTTAGGTGCGTATATGTTTACAATTATTATGCCTTTCTCTTTCTTTGTATCTTTCATCTCTGTAAATGCATAATTTTATCTCTAGTAATATTTTGTGTTTTAGTTTATTTTGGTATTAATGTAGTTACTTCCACATTTTCATGGTTGCCATCTTCATAATGTAACTTTTTTTCATGTTTTTACTTTTAACTTGTTTGTATCTCTGAGTCTAATGTTTTCTCCTGTACAACACATGGAGCTGGATCACTTTTTTAGCTTTAAATTATACTGTATAAGGTTACATCTACTACAAGTGGCATCAAAAATAAGAGAGCAACTATATTTCTATAGTTTTATTGTGTTAAATTTCTTACCTATACTTTCTTTTCCTCCTTGTTCATTCTTGTGAATTTGATTTACCATCTGGTGCCTTTTCTTTGCTTCATGCATCTTTGCTCCCAGCTGTCTACTTTGTGCTATTACTGGTAAAGAGATGGCAATTCTATGTATTTTAATCTTAGAAATATTGTATACATATTAATGTAATTTTTTAAAAATATTAGTTCATAGAATAAATGTGCATTTTTACTTTTTTTTTTTTTAATTCATAGTCACCTTTACGGGTGCTCTTTCTTATGTTGTGCAGGTTTTAGTTAGCATCTAGTATCACTTGCTTCCAGTCTCAAGAATATCCTTCAGCATTTTTTACAAGGTGTATCTACTAAGAGTACATTCTCTCAGATTTTGTTGAATGTGGAATGCCCTAATTTTAGTTTTGTTTTTGACATTAGCTTTGCTGGATATAATACGCTTGCTGAAAATTTTTTGTCCTTTGGCATGACTATGTCAGCCCATAGTCTTCTGATCCAATATATCTAATGAGAAATAAACACTTAATTTGAGGGGCTTTGTAAATGCTTAGTAACTTTTGTACTGACCAATAATTTTTGTCTTCTGTTTTCAAATTTGTATCTTTATCTTTCAGTATTTCTATTATTCTCCTGTTCATGGAGTTTGTTGAATGTGTGGGGTTTTTTCATCAAATTTGAGATGTTTTTAACCATTATTTTCTCAAACATTTATTTCTTATAATTTCTCTCCTTCCATTCATTCTAGTACTTTCACCATATGTTTGTTGCTATGCTGAATGGCATCTCATTTCTATGAGGCTCTGTTCTTTTATTCATTCTTTTTTCTCTATTTTTTGAATTGCATAATCAATCAAACTTTAAATTTGCTGATTTTTCTTTTGCCATTTCAAATGGACCGTTGAGCCCAACTAGTAAACTTTTTTTTTCATATTTTGTTACTGTAATTTTTAACTTCATAATTTTCATTTGATTATTTTGTATAGTTTCTGTACTTTATTTATGCTCTGAAATGAATAAAACATTCTCATTGTAGCTTCCTTTAGTTTTTTGTGGTATAGTGCAGTTTCCTTTAGTTCTTTAAACATTTTTAAAATAGTTGCTTTGGACTGTATCTTGTACTTCCTATGCCGTGGTGGTCTCATAAGTAGTTTTCTCTCAGATTTTTATTACTTATTCTCATTTGCTTGATTTATATTTTTGTTTCCCAATGGTTCATTGTTGTATTATTAATTGGACATGCCCCTTCTTATTTGGCAAGTTACATACATCTACAGATTTCCTTCTAAGCATTGGTTTAACTGCATTTATTAAGTATTGATGTGTTTATTTTCTTTTATTAAAAACTATTTTATAATGCAACTTGAGATTTCTAAGATATAATTACTTCATAATGTTCTAACTATATTATTCATTGTATTTTAAATTTATCCTTCCAGTTGTACCAGTTTTTGCTGTATGTATTTTGGAACTCTGTTGTTAGGCACATACGTGTTTATAATTGTTTAATAATCATAATGGATTTCCTCTTTTATCAGTATAAACTCCCCCTTTATTCTAGTAGCTTTTTCTGTTTCATTTTGTTTTAAAATTTATTTTTTTGTTCATCTGTTGTATTTTTCCTTTTATGTTCACCCTATTTGTATCTTTAAATCTGAAGCCCAGGGATGTTAAATAAATAATTTTAAAGCAATGCCAGTTAAATGTTCATGTTTCCTGGGGAGTGGATCCACCAACCTCTTCACACCATCTTCTAGAAATCCTACCCATCTTAAACCTGTATTTTTGAGGAGATTATTATTAGATATAAACTTATATGTTTAAAGTATTTTTTTCCTTATTTTAAAAATGTTGCCTGACTGATGAGAAACATGTTTCATCACTCCTTTGCTTGTTTTGTGTGATGTCTTTTTGTTGTTCGGATTTTAAGATTTTTCTTATTATTTTGAGCTTCTTTAGTTTAGTTTTCTTTATGTTTCTTGTGTTTTAGATTTTGTTGTTTGCTTTAGCTTCTTGGATTTCTAGATTTATAATTTTATTTAAAATTGGACAATTTTTGAGCCATTATTTCTTTAAGTATTTTCAATTCCCCTTGTTTACTTTCCTTTAGATCTCCAGTTACAGATATATTGAGCTGCTTAAAATCATCCCATTTCTCACTGGTGCTCTGCTCAATGTTTTCAGTGTTTTTTGTTTGTTTGTCTCTCTTTCCTTCTCTGCTTTCTTTCTCCTTTTCTTCCTTTTTTCTGTGTTTCAATTGATATAGTTTTCATTGGTATGCTGTCAAGTTTACTAATCTTTTCTCCAACATAAAATCTGTCATTCATCCTGCCTAGGGAATATTTGATGCAATGCATTGTTTTTGTCTCTAGAATTTTCATTTGAGTTTTTCCATATCTTCTATATGTTTATCAAATGTATTTAAACTTTCTTCTAGATTTTTAAATATATTAAGTGCAGCTATGATAACTGCTTTTGTGTCTCAGTATACTAATTCTACCACCTAAGATCATTTCTGAGACAGTTCTGATTCCTTGATTTTTTTTCCCTGCTTCTTTTCCTGAGTAGTGCATTTTTATTAGAAGTCAGAGATTGTGTTTTGTGCTTTTTTTCTCTTAAATTAAAAAAAAGTTTAAGAAGAGTCTAATTCTTTAAGCTTTATTTTCAATAAAAATTAAAACAATTGCCCTATAATTGATATTGTAGCTAACTGATCATTTAGTCATTGTTAAGAGGGGCTAAAGAGAGTCTGTTTTGGTCAGTTACTAAGGTAGGGACCCGCTAAATACTTTACTTGAATTATTACTTCACTGGAATTTTGAATTATATTTTCCATTCTGACTGGTGATCAGGAGTTATTTCCATTTCCATGGATGTTTCTGAGAACATTCTAGTTCAAGTGGTACTTTCTCTACCCTTGGGTTGCTAACTCACGTCCAAGAGCTGATTGGTACTCAGCTGAAGAGTGCCACTTGACCATTTTTAAGATATCTAAGTTGTCTTACTTTGCAGCTCCGTTCTATCTAACCCTCTGTCCTGCTAACTTCAGCCATCTTGGGCTCTCTGGAATCTCGACTCTATTTCCTCAGTTTAGAAGTTTTCCTGGGCTCTGCTTGGGCTTCTTTTTCCTGCATTGCAGCCTTGGAACCCTCTGTGAGTAGTACATTCAGAATTCTCTGGCTTACTACATTTGTTTTCTGCCTTTCAGAGACCACAGCACCTTGCTACCTAATGGCAAATTTCTTTTTTTTTGATTTGCCTGTTTCTCGTCTTCCTTTCGTTCTTTTTATTATTATACTTCAAGTTCTGGGGTACATGGGCAGAATGTGCAGGTTTGTTACATAGGTATACATGTGCCATGGTGCTTTGCTACACCCATCAACCCGTCATCTACATTAGGTATTTCTCCTAGTGCTATTCTTCCTCCAGCCCCCAACCCCTCAACAGGCCCCAGTGTGGCGATGACTCCACCCCTTTGTGTCAATGTGTTCTCATTCTTTAAATCCCACATATGAGTGAGAACATGCAGTGTCTGGTTTTCTGTTCCTGTGTTAGTTTGCTGAGAATGATGGTTTCCAACTTAATCCATGTCCCTGCAAAGGACATGAACTCATTCCTTTTCATGGCTGCACAATATACCATGGTGTATATGTGCCACATTTTCTTTATCCAGTCTATCATTGATGGGCATTTGGATTGGTTCCAAGTCTTTGCTACTGTGAACAGTGCTCCAATAAATATGTGAGCATGTGTCTTTATAGATTTATAATCCTATGGGTATATACCCAGTGATGGGATTGCTGGGTCAAATGGTATTTCTAGTTCTAGATCCTTGAGGAATTTCCACACTGTCTTCCACAGTGGTTGAACTAATTTACAGTCCCACCAACAGTGTAAAAGCATTCCTATTTCTCCACATCCTCTCCAGTAGCTGTTGTTTCTTGACTTTTAAATGATCACCATTCTAACTGGTGTGAGATAGTATCTCATTGTGGTTTTGATTTGCATTCATCTAATGACCAGTGATGATGAGCTTTTTTTCATATGTTTGTAGATTCTGGATATTAGCTTTTTATCAGATGGATAGACTGCAAACATTTTCTCCCATTCTGTAGGTTGCCAGTTCACTCTGCTGATAGTTTCTTTTGCTGTGCAGAAGCTCTTTAGTTTAATTAGATCCCATTTGTCAATTTTGGCTTTTGTTGCCATTGCTTTTGGTTGTTTTCTTCAAGGGGTTTTATGGTTTTAGGTCTTAGGTTTAAGTCTGTAATCTATCTTGAGTTAATTTTTGTATAAGGTGTAAGGAAGGGATCCAGTTTCAGTTTTCTGCATATGGCTAACTAGTTTTCCCAACACCATTTATTAAACAGGGAATCCTTTCTAAAAATCGTTTTACAACTACAATGCATGTGGCCTTTGAAATAATTATGCCGGTTGTATGTGGGGAAATCAAAATTATAAAGCGGTACACTGAATGTTCTTATAGGGAAGTGAAGTTTTCTCTTTTAGTGGACCTTTTACTTTGTCAACGTATGTGTGTGTTTGGGGTGGGGATTTACTTTAACTGTTCTTGGATTGAGAATCGTAGAACATTAGAAGTTGCTTGCATCCACAACCAGAATTAGCATTTTGACCAAAGTCAGTAAATCACTTCTTCTAGCTAAACAAATTTGCCTCTATTAAGAGAGATATTTATCTCCATGGTGATTTCTCAAACACATCTTACAGATTTCCACTACACAGATGAGAGGAATATGGCAAAAACATAAATAAATAACAAATTGCTCCAAATTAAAAATCTAACATTTGGCAGAGCTGATGCAAAATCTTTGGACTCCATTTTTGTTGCCTTCAAGACATCCAGCAAGAACGTCTATTATCAGAGCTAAAATATTTAGTCTATATATAATTAATCCAAATGGAAGTTAGAACAGTTAAAAAAATGTAATACATGTTTGAGACAATTTATTAAGATTCGTATATTTTGGGTCCTTTTGCCAATCCATTTGCTTCTTCCAGTACATAAGTTTGGATGGAAAATATATTACAATTCATTTAGTTATAATAAACCTTTTGTTTTCATTATTTGCTTTTTACTGCAAATGCTAACATTAATATTCAAATTTTATCAGGCAAACTGCACTTACTCATATTAAATTGCCAGCTGTCTGCTTCTGACCAAAATGTTGGCAAAGTCATTGACTTATGCAGCATCTGGAGTCCAGTTTCTTTTGCTTAGCCCACTCATATCATTGGCAGTGTTTCGAAAGGCAGTCTCACAGCTTTTTGTCTGTGTGATTTACAGAGCTAAGGTTCAGATGAGCTCCTGAATTTACTTCCTTCATAAACTCGTTTGTCAAGGCAACTTTATTTCTACTTCTATGCTAACCTATTCCTAAAGTACCTGATTCTTTTAGCAACTGGATTTAGTAGACAAAGATGAATATGGGCTATTGTTTACTTTTTCTTTATCCTCAAATTTAGCCATCAGTTAAATTTCTTAATGTTAAATGCAACATCTAGATGTGGGGAGAAAAAACAGTTGCTTAAAAATAATAACCCCTATATTTGCAGTGTGATCATGTTGATAATAAGCATAATTAATGTTAGAGACGGTAAGCTGGTAGAGATGAACACTCCAGATATGATCACTTACCTACATCTGTGTGGCTTGCCTCTTTTCATTCATGTCTATACAATGACAACCTTTTTATTTCTTATGGAATAAAATCAGTGTATTTTATTAGCAGAACTACTTTTTGAAAAGTAATAGATTTCAGATACAGTATTGTCATATTTTGGATTTTGCCTGTGTGACTAACTCATCAAGATCCAAGTAAAAATTGTCAATTCTGTAATGGAAATTAGTATGAGAACAGAGGCTGGAGTATAAGAGAAATTCATGAGAAGGGTAAAAAGAAATATTGTATCTATTCCATTAATTTTTTATTTTTTAATGTTATTTTAGGATTGTTGGTTAACCTGAAAATATTTTTGCTTTTTCTTATTGTCAAAAATTAAAAGAATGTATTCACTATAGTCAAACAAATCAATGATAGAGAAACAGATTGTCAAATTCCCTCTTACAAACTAACCTCGATGGTTCTATACTACTGAGCACTCAACACACATTTTTAAAGGCATTTTTAAAAAGTGAAAACTGCTGAATGTAATAAAGAAAGATGTGTCCATCAGAGAAAGTCCTGCTTGTTATTGTTTTCTCTCCTTCTAGGGTAGTTATGTCATGTGTGGGGTTTAGTTTTCATTGACATTTTACTTATGCTGAGTGGGAAACCTGCACAGTAGAAACGCACGCAAGTTTTTAAAATCTGCTTAGGAAAACAATATCTTGCAATACTTAGAAAAATATTTTTTTATGTCCAGGTTATAATGAACAAGTTTAAAATAATATATATATATATATATATATTTTTTTTTACCGAAATGGATTCAATATTTAAACCTGAAATATTTAGAAGGACAAGGTTTACCACTTTTCAAAGGATATATTGCAATTATGATGATATGTTTTTACAAAATCACTCTATACAGGCTGACATATT
This sequence comes from Colobus angolensis palliatus, assembly GCF_000951035.1. Lineage (NCBI taxonomy): Eukaryota > Metazoa > Chordata > Mammalia > Primates > Cercopithecidae > Colobus > Colobus angolensis. The sequence goes on along the minus strand of NW_012115155.1, from coordinate 8,408,598 downwards.
CTCTTTTTTTGTTATCCTCCAGGATAAAATAAACACCAAGTATAAGTATACCACTGGACATGGTAGCTCATGCCTGTAATCCCAGCACTTTGGGAGGCTGAGGCAGGAGGAAATCTTGAGGCCAGAAGTTCAAGACTAGACTGGTCAAAATAGCAACAACATATCTACTAAAAATAAAAAACAGTAAGTATACCATCACCACTTCAAATTTAACTCCCATGCTGCTCCCAGAGTAATCATATCGAAACACAAATATGATGAAGCTGTCTCATGCTTAGAACCCATTTACATCCCTTATAAACCTCAGAATAAATTTAAATTATTCAGCATGGCCTATTTAATCCTTCCAATCAAGCCTTACTTAATTGTTAATACCTCCCCCTATTCCCAACACTTGCTACAATAAGTGACTTGCAATAGAGAAACATCCTGCTTATGTCCATGCTTTCTCTCTGTATATTTTTAGCTTCTTTTATAATGAGGGGGTTGCACTTTTTCTTCAATAATTAGCTTGGATATTTGTAGGTAAATCAATGAATAATAAATTACTTTTCTAAACCATTGCTTGCATTTTCCTTCTCCACACTCTCTCTCCCCTGTGCTATCTTTGCTTTGGGTTCTCTTCATTAATTATGTGGATTAACACCTCCTCATTTTCTTTTCTTTTCCTAAACTTTTATATTTTCATCCCTCATTCTGCCACTGAAAGCATGACTTCTTAAGTCTCAGGCAGATTAATCTTTTCTGAAAAGTATACAGTAGTTGCCATTCCTTAGAAAACTAAAAAACTTCCACAATATGGTGTCAAACTGCCTCACAAATTGCAGCTTATATTTTCCTGTGCTACCACAGTAAATGTGCCTTCATGAATCTGAGTCCAAAGAAGACCAAACAACTCACTGTTTTCCTGAGCGCTTTCTCACTTCTATTATTGGTTCATGTTAAAATGTTAACACTGTAAAAAGGCCATTTATTCTTCAAGGTGCATCTCAAAGATTACCTGCTTTCCGTATAGGAAAGCCTTCTATTATCCCTCAGAGGAGTAGGGATCATATCTATTTGGTTTGTTTTAATTATATTTTATTGTAGATATGTTGTTTCCTTATTAATCATTTTATCTATGAGCCTCTTTAAGGGATTTGAATTTATTACCATAGACTCTGTTTCATGAAGAATCACTAATGCATAGTAATTTCTCATTTCATGTTGGAGAGGAACAGAGAGAATGAGAGAAGTAGAGACAGAGATAGAAGCAGAGACAGAGTAATAGAGAAAAAGAGATTGAGGCTATAAAAAATGAAATAAATCCCAGAAAATTGCATAGAACAAAACTCATTGAGTTTTATAATATAATTTGAGAAAAATGCATTCATAGACTTACCGATAGGGTTTGAATTTGTGTCCCTGTGCAAATCTCATGTCGAATTAGAGGAGGGGACTGGTGGGAGTTGATTGGATCATGGGGACAGATTTTCCCCTTGCTGCTCTCATGGTAGTGAATAAGCTCTCATGAGATTTGATTGTTTCAAAGTGTGTGGCACTTCCCCCTTCTCTCTCTTTCCTCTGTCATGGTAAGATGTGCCTGCCTCACCTTCACCTTCCGCCATGATCGTAAGTTTCCTGAGGCCTCCCAGCCATGCTTCCTGTACAGCCTGCAGAACCGTGAGTCAATTACACCTCTTTTCTTCATACATCACCCAGTCTCAGGTAGTTCTTTGTATCAGTGTGAGAACGGGCTAATGTATTTATTTAATTTAAATTTCACAACAGGCTTACAGTTTTTCTCTATTTATAAAGTCAGGACATGAGGGTTTACAAAATATTTCAAACACTTTTTATGAGATTTTTACTTATGGTGTGGCTCTGAACTGTAACCATTAATGCTTCTGACACTAAATGTGTGGATTTGTCCTCACATCAACAATTTTCCAACTTCAATTTCTCACAGCAACCAATTATCCTATAACTCAATTCAATTCTCCTACACTTCTATTCAAAAACAAAAACACTCACTGCTCAGAATTAGTGCAGACCCCACAGGATTAAGAGATTAAGTTTAGTTCCACAAGACTGGCTTCACTTCCGACTCCAACGTGGATCACCCCTATTTCTGGTCAATGGGCTATGAAGCCAGGGATCCCACAGCCCCTTTTTCAGTTTCAATAATCTGCTAGAACAGTTCATAGAACTCATGAGAACAAAGTACTTACATTTATTAGTTTATTATAAAGGATACAACTCAGCAACAGCCAGATGGCAAGGATGCATAGGGGAAGAGTATAGCTGGGTAGGGCAGAGCATGGACCTTCCCTGCCTGTTTCAGATGTTCTACCCTCCTGGTACCCAACATATTCAACAACTTGGAAGCTCTTTAATCTCATTGTTTAGGGATTTTTATAGAGCCTTCATCATAAAGGCATGACTAATTAAGTCACCGACCATTGATGACTGAACTCAATCTCCACCCCTGCTTACCTCTCTGGAGGTCTACAGTGGGGCTAAAATTTCCACTTCTCTGATCATGGGCTTGTTGCCTCTGGCAACCGGACCCCATCCTGAAGCATCCAGTGGCCCACCAGTCTCACCTCACTGGCATCAACTCAGGTATAATTGAAAGGGGCTTGTTGTGAAAAATAAAAGATGCTCCTCTCACCCTCATCACTAAGGAAATTGTTTCAGGAACCAGGGACAAGGATTAAATATGTATTTCTTATCACAATGCATTTAGACCATTATGAAAAATGTTATTATTAATAATGTTTGCCTATTTCAACTCATTTTTTGTCATCGAAATCGATGTCTACTCTTAACTGTGAACAACAATAACAGCAACAGTAGCAGCTCTTTTATGTAGCTCTTGCAGTAGGTCAGCCACTATGTGAATGAAGTCATGGGGCTACTTCCATCAATTACCTTACTGGCTCCACTGCACAGTCACGCAGGTGCCTTGCACTAAGGAAAAGCCATGCAGCAGAAGACTCGAGCAAGGGGAGAGGAGAATGTCTGTGTTTGCTTTGCTTATGGCTTATTCCTGTTGACAGATTACAAGACACAGGAAAGTCCTGCTTTTTAGTACACTGAAGGATCTTTTTCTTTTCATTTTTCTCCTTGTTAAATGAGTCATTTCTGTATGTGTTTTATACTCTAGAAGCCCCTACACTCAGAAAACAGAACAAAATACTTTGTTATGCAAAAGTGTTGATGAATTCTTATGTTCATGAGCTTTTGCCTGCTTTTTACAAACTGGAGAAAATAAAGGTTGGTTTCCTTTAAAGTTCTACAGATAATCACCCAATTTGAACTCAAGTGAACACATGAGTGGATCATTTGAAAGAGCAATGTTTTATGTCTTTTTAAATTAAACTTCCCCTGCACACACATATCTCTTGTTTTCTTTACTAGTACCTCCATATATAAAAATGTGCTAAATGAGAAGGTTAGATTTTTTCTCCAATCAATGTTTCTTCCAAAAAAAAAAAAAAAAGCATTTCCAGAAGCTCCCCTCCTCATGCTGTCTTGGTTCATTTTCTGCTGCTTTTAACAGGATACCTGAAACTGGATAATTTATAAATCCTTTTGTTTCCTACAGTTATAAAGTCTAAGACATCCAAGGTCAAGAAGCTGCATTTGCTGAGGGCTTTGCTGCTGGCGCGAACTTTCTGTGGTATCCTGAGGCACCACAGGGTGTGACATGGCCAGGGGGCTGAGCATGTGGCTTATATGTCTCTCCCAGTTCTTATAAGGCCACCAGCCCCACCCCTGTGATGATCCATTAATTTATTAACCCATTCATCCCCGTTCCTGAGAAATTTGCCCAGTCATCTCTTCAGAGTTCCACCTCTTAATATGGCCACACTGGGGATAATATTTCAACACAGTTTAGATGAGATATTCATACCATAGCCTTCTGCCCTTGGCCTCCCAGAACTGATGTCCTTCTAACATACAAATACATTCATTTTATCCCCACAACCCCAAAGTCTTAACACAGTCCACCACCAACTCAAAAGTTCAATATCCAGAGTCTCATCTGTGAGCCTGCAAAATCCATACATGCTATATACGTTCAAGGCTGAAGAATAATCTAGTTTGACTCAACGCTTTACTTCTTGGACACACCGAGGCAAGGGATTGGCCCCTGAGTCCTCAGCAAGTCCTGCCCTAGGGCTTTGCTAGAGAAAGCCCAGTAGCTGCCTGTATGGTTTGGAGCCCAGTGTTTAAAGCTTTCCCAGGTAGGCGCTGCATGATGCTAGTGATGATTCCACAGTTCTGGGCTCCTGGTGGTGGCACCTCTCACACCGCTCCATTAGGTATTACTCGGGCGAGGACTCTGTAGCAGATACAGTCCCACGTTTCCATTCAGCAATGCTCTAATAAAGGCTCTCTGAAGTGACGTCACCCTTGCAGTAAGTCTCTGCCTGGGCCCCTAGACTTTCAGCAACGTCCTTTGAAATATGGATGGAGGCTGTCATGCCTCCCTAGCTGTTGCATTTAGTGGCCCTGCAGAATTCACACCACGTGGATGCCTCCAAGTTTTATGGCTTACACCTTTGGGAGTGGCAAGGTTGAGCCACACCTCGGGCCACTAGAGTCTCAGCTGGGATGGCCAAGGAGTGCTGTGCTGAAATGCAAGGAACAGAGTCCCATGGGGGACCTGGGCAGCAAGCCTGTGGAGGGCACACCAGGTCTGTCCCACAAAACTATCCCGCCCTCCTAGGCCTCTGGGCCTGTGATGGGAGGGGCTGCCTCAGTGATCTCAGAAATGTGTCCAGGTCTTTCTTCCATTCTTTTGGTCATCCACTCTCTAGGTACAAATGTTTGCAAAAGGTTGCTGGGCCACAAACACTAGGTGTTCTCTTCCTAACATGTTTTTATCACTCTGTACAGGGTACAGGGGCAGGCTGAGAGTTTTCCAAATCTTTTCACTTTACTTTCCTTTTGATTACAAATTTCATGTTTAAGTCATTTTTCCCTCTAAAAGCTTAATGCAGTCCAGGCACAGTGGCTCATGCCTCTAATCCGAGCATTTTGGGAGGCCAACGCAGGAGAGTCCCTTGAACCCAGGAGTTTAAGACCAGCCTGAACAACATAGGGAGACCCGGTCTGGACAAAACACTTAAAAGTTCGCCTGGCATGGTGGCACTTGCCTGTGGTCCTAGTTACTTGGGAGGCTGAGGTGGGAGGATCGCTTGAACCCAAGAGGTCAAGGTGCCAGTGAGTCATGATTGCACCACTGTACTCTAGCTTGAAAGAGAGAGACTTTGCACACACACAAAAAAAGAAACTTAATGCGAGTAATTAAAAGTAGCTATGCAGTAGCCTGACTGCTTTGCTACTTACTTATTCCACAAGATAACGTAATCACTCTCAAGTTCAGCCCTCCATAAAGTGCTGGGGTATGGACTCAGTTGAGCCAAGTTACTTTCCCATTTAAAGTAAAGGTGGCCTTAATCCCAGATTCCTCCAATACCTTGTTCCACACTTCCATATGAAACCTTGTCGGAATGTTCTTTACTCTCTATAATTTTATCAGTACTCTGGTCGTGACCACTTCACTGATCTCTAAGAAATTTCAAGCTCTCCCTAGTCTTCTAAGCCCTCAGCAGAGTCTAGGATTTTTCTAGCCTGCTCCTCCAAATTCCTCCAGCCTCTGCCCATTACCCAGTTCCAAAGCTGCTTGAACATTTTCAGGTATTCATTCTCAGCAGAGTTCCACTTCTTGGTGCCAATTTTCTGTTTTAGTCCGTTTCCTGTTGCTTATAACAGAATATCTGAAAATGGGTAATTTACCTAAAAAACGAATTTTTTTTTTACATTTATAGAGGGTGAGATGTCCAAGGTTGAGTGGTCACCTCTGGTGAGGATCTTCTTACTGGTGGGACTCTCTGCAGAGTCCAAAGGTGGCATGGGGCATCCCATGGTGAGGGGGCCAAGTGTGCTAGCTCAGGTCTCTTCCTCTTCTTATAAAGTCAGCACTTCCACTTTCGTAATAACCCATTAATCCATTTGTATAGAAATAGATTAAGCCTTTTATTTTAACATGTGCTCCATAAGGGACAAATATTTAAACAATAGCACAAGCCAGGCAAACAGATGTTAAGCAGACCATGAGTTTTCTTTTTTCTTTTTTTTCTTTCTTTTTTTTTTTTTTTTGAGTTGGATTCTCACTTTGTTGCCCAGGCTGGAGTGTGGTGGCATGATCTTGACTCACTGCACCCTCTGCTTCCTGGGTTCAGGAGAAATTTTAGAGGGAACATAACTTTGAGGAGAGACATACAGCTGAAGCACTTAAAGGGCTGTTCACAACTCATGGTTGCTATGTGACCTGGTTCATCACTCTTCCTCATTAGGCTGCAATCCCCTCATCTGGAATAATAGGGTGACTTGGTGACCTCTAACCTTAACATGCTCTGATCCTGTTGTCCTAATGACAGAGGGAAGGTCAGTATTCTAGCAATGGGCACCTTCAGTTTAAGAGTGGGGAGCCACCTGAGGTCAGCACAGGCACAACATTCAGAATCCAAAGGGGCTCGCCATCCACCCACCAGCACTGAAGCTCTGATGCAACATTGCTTTTTGTTCATCAGATCCTGGCCTAGGGCAGTAGTGGACACCAACTAGGTTAGGAAATCCTTGTATTCTAAGTACATGTTCATGAACAAGGATCCTAATATTTCAAAATCTCAGAGTGAGCCTCTCAAACTCAGTCTCCTTCCATGAAAGAAGCGCACACGATAACTTAATATTTGTACTGCAAAATCCAGGTCTGATTTATATGAAGTGATTCATAAGAACACAGCAAGGACATACTTGCGGCACAAAGATGAAACATGGGAATACCTTGACTGTCTTTTTTTTTTTTTTTTTTTTTGAGATGAAGTCTCATTTTGTTGCCTAGACTGGTCTCGAACTCCTGGGCTCAAGTGATCCGCCCACCTCTGCCTCCCGAGTAGCTGGGATTACAGGCATGAGCCACCATGCCCAGTTAATTTTTTTGATTTTTTGGTAAAGATGAAGTCTCATTTTGTTGCCCAGACTGGTCTCGAACTCCTGGGCTCAAGTGATCCGCCCACCTCTGCCTCCCAAAATGCTGGGATTACAGGCGTGAGCCACCGCGCCCGGCCCACACCCTGATGTTTTCTAAATGGCTGTGTGCTACAAGGCTGCATTCCTGAGACTTCCTGTTGCCCTCAGGAGGCTAGGCAGGAGGGGGGCTCCTGTCCCTACCTCCAGGCTCTATGTTCAGGGTAGGGCAGGGACCTGCCATAAAAGACCACAAGGCAAACAAGCGCGAAGGTGGCACATTAGGTGGTGGGGGCTGCGCAGCTCCTGGGCGTTCCTCACTAGTTCCCAGGAGGAAGGAGGAAGCAGGAGCTTGTTACTTTTTATTTCAGGAAAGAACAGGAACCAGAATGGCATGTTGGCTGGGCACAGTGGCTCACGCCTGTAATCCCAACACTTTGGAAGGCTGAGGCGAGCGGATCACTTGAGGTCAGGAGTTCGAGACCAGCCTGGCCAACATGGTGAAACCCCGTCTCTACCAAAAATACAAAAATTAGCCTGGCATGGTGGCACTTGCCTGTGGTCCTAGTTACTTGGGAGGCTGAGGTGGGAGGATCGCTTGAACCCAAGAGGTCAAGGTGCCAGTGAGTC
>NW_012115155.1:8389943-8400895 GCF_000951035.1 Colobus angolensis palliatus | reverse complement strand
TTTTTTTTTTTTTTTTTGAGATGAAGTCTCATTTTGTTGCCTAGGCTAGAATGCAGTGGCGGAATCTCTGCTCACTGCAAGTTCTGCCTCCTGGGTTCAAGCCATTCTCCTGCCTCAGCTTCCTGAGTAACTAGGACTACAGGAATGTCCAGCTAATTTTTGTATTTTTGGTAGAGATGGGGTTTCACCACGTTTGGCAGGCTGGTCATGAACTCCTGACCTCAAGTGATCCACCCAACACAGCCTCCCAAAGTGGTGGGATTACAGGCGTGAGCTACTGTGCCTGGCCAGAATACCTCAACTTTTAAAGAAAAATTTAGCCATCCTTAATTTGAAACCTTGAAAATAGTCTCAGACTTGCTTTTTAAGGAAGATTTGACAAATGCAATTAGCATGGACACTTGAAGTTTATTTAAATGTCTAGGAGTAGAATGGGTATATAGAAGCACTTCAAATAACATAGCAAATAGAATCTCAACCCTACTAGAGCCAATATTTAATATTTTCTGTATTTTTTCTTACAGGAAGAGAATCATCCTTGACATTAAAGGGATACATTAATCGCTGGCAAAAATTATTACGTTTTTGCAGTAAATAAAAGCTAACTGTTTCCAATTACTGTTTCCAATTAAAATTTAAATTAAGAAGAAATAAAAACTTGATGTTTAAAATTCTACTTTTGCCATTTATGTTCCATTTTATCAACTAAGGCAATTATGACATCACCTCATCTTCTGCAGCATGTCAAGTTCATATGTTATTAAATACTGACAATGAGATGAACTTGAAGAAAGCAAAAGAGTAGTTCATTAAGTATCAGGGACATTGTGTGTTATCAATAATATCAAGAGAGTAAAAATCATGCAAACAATTGGCATCAATCAATCACCTTTCATTCATACACACTGCGTCAGCTGCCTCACATCCACACATCGCCCCACAAGATGTTGCTACAAATATCTGTCTCTCTCTCTGTCTGGCAATATCTTCCTGACCTTGCCTCTATCTCCTTTTGTTTTTAGATCATTACATCAGACCTTTTCTGTGTCCCCAATTACCATAAGTATAATCTTTTGCAATTTTCTGTTACTTAAGAGGTCAGGCTGCATTCCATGCTTGTCATCCTGCTGATGGTTTAAATATCAAACTGCAGCCAGAATGTACCAGAATGAGGATGGAGGGAAGTGCACACAGCACATGTATTCCAACAGGGCTCAGCTGGTGAAGCCTCTCTAATTGCAGTCCAGCTTAGTGTGCCATTCAAGTGAGAATAACATGATGCCCCTGAAAAGGAAGGGAGATTTAATGCTCTGTAATTCTCCCTTCATTCTGAGAATGTTAACTTTCTTAGATTCATTCAAATCCAAAAGGAGGCTTTAGGAGGGCAAAGCAGCCCTCCCAACAAAGGTTCCTAAATTTAGACCTCTACATTTAAGCTCTTCAAATCTTGCTTTCCCAGACATTTAGGTTTTAATCAAAAGAGAGGGTGATTTTACAGCAACTTCCTTCTGTGCATCACCCACCAATGTAATCGCCTTAACTTATTTATCTTTTCTACTTTTCTTTATTTGTAAATTCTTATGCAAAATTATTGCTTACTATAGGAAGTGGCTGCCATGGACACATTAACTGACCTCTAAGTGACATTTGGTTGAATTTCTACATAATAAGTCAGTCACTAAAATAAATAAAATGATTTGGAAAATGATAGCAAAGTGAGAAGTGTTCTTCACAGGTAAGGTTCCTGGAATGCAAATGAGAGACACCTTCTAGATGATTCAACCTCATCATCATAACCAAATTAGTCTCCTTGATAAATGGGCAATGGGTCATTCATTCCTTTGAGGAATATGACTCTGCTGCCAGTTATTACAAATTGACCAAAGGAACCCCCTGGAACCAACTGTGATCTTTATAGTTTCAGGGAATGTTCATCACCATGAAAACACCTCTCACTTCATCTGTGTCATCCTGCCACCATGTCCACTGGGCCAGAACTAAAAAGCAGTGGCTCTGTTTACATTACTGTGGCTATGTATTTACTTAATTCTGTGTAGGAAGACCATTTTTGCTCTCATCTATGGTTATCCAAGACTTACTGAAATTGACCTTTGAGATGACCAAGGTATTGACTCGTTCACCTGTAGGTTGATTTTGACCCAAAAAGACACATAAGTCTATTAATGCATCAGAACCCATTCTTCTACTATAAGAAGTCTATCATGTAATTCAGATAAAAATAAAGTGAAATATCAGAGATAATAATTCTGAAAAACTTCTAGGACTCTGCTTGATGCTCTAAGTCACGTGCAGTATACGTACATATAATTTGACTTATGTAAGTAAGTGTACACTTAAAACAAGACAAGCAAAAAGGCAAAACTATGGAAGGCTGTAAAAAGATCAGTTGTTTCCAGGGTGTTGCAGGAGGAGAACACAGAGGGTTTTGAGTCAGTGAAACTACCCTGTATGAAGTTACAATGGAGGATGCATGCAATTATGTATTTGTCCAAACATGTAAAATGTACAATATCAAGAGTGAACCCTAAGGTAAGCTATGGACTTTAGGTGATAATGGTGTGTCAGTATAGGCTGGTCAGTTGTAACCAATGTTCCATTGTAACAAGGGATACTGATGGTGGAGAGGGCTATGCATGTGTGAGGCAGGGGCTATATGGGATATCTCTGCACCTTCCTCTAAATTTTTCTATGAACCTAAAACTTCTCTAAACAAATAAATTATTTAAAACACTGGAAAACGTCCCAAACCAAAATACATCAAAACAAAACAAATATAAGCATGTGCCAATGTTCCTAGCATGAAAGAACAAAGACCATAGCTTTCTTTTTTATTTTTTCTGCAACATGAATGCAAGCTTCCTTAATTGTAGAGATTATTTGACGAGCCAAGGAATATGAGACTTTAGACTTTAGAAACTGAGATCTTAAGGCACCTTGGAGATTGAGAAACCATACTGAAAACCCAAATAAAGGCAAATGACAAGCCCTTTAACGTAGATAAGGCATGATAAAGGTGCTCTGTTTGATTTCAGTCTAGTACAAGATTCCATCACCTAGGTTGATGGAACTGATACTGAAAACCAGATCAAATAATGCTTTATCCAGCCATATCTCAGCCTTCATTGCTGTGCCATAATGATTAAAGAGCAGCAGCCACATTTCTTAGAATCTGCTGCATCTAAATTCTATGAATTCTGCTATGTACATATAGAGACTTAGAAGGTAGAAAGCTGCTTGGGTTGGTGCCAGTCACAGCAAAACTAGATCTGTGGCAGAGACTTTTCACTTTTTGTATCAGCTATGGTAGAATATTTACATATCCCCTAGCATCATATATACCCAGAGGCAGTGGTGGGAGGTGTTTTGACTAGCACAGCTCCATACTGTGTTTGATAATTTCTGACAACTACACTGTTCCTGATTAGGCAGTATTCAAGCTTGGTTCCATGACCCTCTTGAAATTGTTTAAGCTACAAAATGATGTAAAATAAATATTTTTCTTTTAATCAAGTAATGAGGCTTTTCTTGTTTATAGCTGAAGACTTATTTCAATATAATTGCCCCATTAAACTGACCGTTTGTGAGTGCACATCATCTTTGCCCATAATGAACAAGGGATAATTTCAGAGTTACCTGAGAAACTTTTACAAATGGCCTTTCTTTATCCCCTTTCCAAACTTCACCTCAACATTCTATTATACCACCTGGTATATAAGAGCCTTCACAGATATGCCAGTCCTATGTAGCTTGAAAAGCTAAAACATTTATTTTGATATTCCAACATAATTAAGAACCACTGACCTAAGTCAGTAGTCCAAATCTGGTTTACATTCAACATTCATTAGAGCTTAGGAAACATAACGAGCCCCAAGTACATACAACCCTCAACTATTTAAACAAATTTACTAGGGAAAAAGGTTAGAAATAGGTAGATCATTAAATTCCTGGGGTAATTTATATAATATTGTAAATGTGTATAATATATATTTTTTATATTTAAATATAAATATATATTATATTATATATTTGTAAAATATATAATATAATAGTGCCATCTGGGGATGTTTTCAAGAGCTGGTGTTTGGAAGCCTCTCATATAGCTCAATCACTTATCGAAGACCTTAATATAAGTTCGTGTAAACAACTTAAATGTATCTCATTCTCTGAAAGTAGCAGTGGATCACTGAACAAGGGAAAGCTGTAGAAATTATAAATCTAGATCTCAGAAACATATTCAATAAGAACTCTCATGATTGTGAAGAAGGTAGATAAGTGAAGTCGAAGGCAAAATCAGTTGGGTGGATTACTCATGGTCGCAATGGTTATAAACAAAAGACACTCATCAATGGGAGGATATTCTTCTAACCTAAAAAGAGTTCTATCTGTGAAATTGTGAGGATATTTAAGTTATACTACAGTAACAGCTGCGTTTAATTCCCCTCTCATGCTATATGCTCACTGTGGGTTTGCTGGGGTTTCTGATTCACAGTACCTTCAGTCATGGATGTAGGCTGGAAAACCAACAATCTAGAAGACCTCTGGGGGCTTTGGGTGGTAATCAATATGGCCAATTGTATTCTGGCCAGGAGAACTTTGTGCCACTTAAAGTCTATTCTATTTACTAAAGCAAATAACAGGGTCATGGTCAGCTTGAGAGGCAGGAAAAAAGCAATCCTACTCCAAGCCTTGCAGGAGAATTCAAATGCGAGACCTTGAGCCTTGGGTAATGCATACACTCAAAACCAAATCTTAATCCATCCTCATTGTAACTTCTATCTCCCTTCTTCCAAATCTGAGCAGTGTATTCTAAGAAGCATAAACTTTGGAGAAAGCTCTATCTGGCAACAATTAGATCTTTACCTCATGATTAAGGAAATCATTAAATCTCTAAGTTGTAGTTTCTTTTTATACCTAAGGAGTGGATCATGCCTACATACCAGCATTGTTAATTGAGATAGATGGTTATTATAATTTTATTATTATCCCTGATTAGCACCCAATTTTCTATCTTGAATCCCAGTACACTTGACCTGGTACTTGATCAAACATGATAGAAAAATAATGAATGAAACCTCAATTTGAAAAAAAAAATGGCCGGGCACTGTGGCTTATGCCTGTAATCCCAGCACTTTGGAAGGCTGAGGTGGGCAGATCACCTGAGGTCAGGAGTTCAAGACCAGCCTGGCCAACATGGTGAAACCCTGTCTCTACTACAAATACAAAATTAGCCAGGCATGGTGGGCACACCTTTAATCCCAGCTACTCCGGAAGCTGAGGCGGAGAATCTCTTGAACCAAGAAGGCAGAAGTTGCAGTGAGCCGAGATCACGCCACTGCACTCCAGCCTGGGCAACAAGAGCAATACTCTGGCCAAATATATATATATTAAGGGCAAAGTGTTCATCTATTCTTCTAGAACAATGTTTTTGCCACATTGGCTGAACATTGAAATTGCCTGGGGGAGTTTTTAAAAATCCAGATGTCCTGGTCATATCACAAGTCAATTAAATCAGAATTTTTTTGGCATGTGGCCAGTTGCCATTATTAAAAAAAAAATTCCTCAAGTAATTTCAGTGGGCAGCCAGAGTTAAGAACCACTGTTCTATAATCAATGGTTCTGAAACCTGTCTGTCTATGAGAATCATAAGTGGAGTGTTGTAAAATTGTACATACTCAGTAGCCCCAGTTCCAGGCTCTATGTAGTAAAGTTATATGGAGATAGGTTTCAGGCAGATACAGGATTACAGGTGTTATCTGTAATCACCCTGTCATGCTATCAAATACTACATCTGACTGTAGATGTATATAGAATGAATAAGATCTAGTATTTGATCTTATTCATTGTACATGGTAATTACAGTCAATGATAATTTAATGTTCATTTAAAAGTAACTAAAAGTGTATAATTAGCATGTTTGTAATACAAAGAAATGATAAATGCTTGATGTGATTATCCATCATATGCCTGTATCAAAGTAACCCATGTGTCCCATAAATATATACACCTATTCACCCAGAAAGATTACAAATAAAGAAATAAAAAAAAAGTTCAAGAGAGAATGGTCCATAGATGAAACGAGCTCTCTCTGTAGGTAGTAATTAAGAAGAGTGATCATTTGCAGGGGCACTGCCAAAATATGTTTTAAGTGGGCACGAGTACTAGCCCTGCTGTCCCCGGGAATTTGTCTGTCTCATCTGGCAGTATACTCTCATTAGAAAACTAGTTATTCGCCAATACCTGTTGTATTAGGGTTCTCTAGAGGAACAGAGCTAATAGGGTATATGTATGTATGAAAGTGAGTTTATTAAGGAGAATTGACTCACATAATCACAAGTAAAGTCCCACGATAGGCCGTCTGAAATTTGAGGAGCAAGGAGGCCAGTCCCTAAACCTCAAAAGCAGACAGTGCATCCTTCAGTCTGTGGCCGAAGGCCCTAGAGCCCCTAGAAACCACTACTGTAAATCCAAAGTCCAAAAGCCAAAGAACTTGGAGTCTGATGTTCGAAGGCAGGAAGCATCCAGCACAGGAGAAAGAAGAAGTCCAGAAGACTCAGCAAGTCTGCAAATTTCACCTCCTTCTGCCTGCTTTTTCTGGCCACACTGGCAGTTGAAGGAATGGTGCCCACCCAGATTAAGGGTAGGTCTGCCTCTCCTAGCCCACTGACTAAGATGTTAATCTCCTTTGGCAACACCCTCACAAAAACACTTAGAAACAATACTTTGCATCCTTCAATCCAATTAAGTTGACACTCAATATTAACCATCACAAGTCTACCCCTTGTCAATTTGAACCCATACATATCTCCTGAAATAACACATAATTTTCAAATAAGGAAAACAAGGTCATAATTATGCCTCACATAAAAACAGCTATTCTTTGTACAACCGGAAGTGTACTAATCCTTACCCTAAATGGTATTACATAAAGATAACAACACTTAAATTTTGATGCAGAGTCAATAAATCTTTTTTTCTTTTTGAGATGGAATCACTCTGTCACCCAGGCTGGAGTGCAGTGGCGCGATCTCGGCTCACTGCGAGCTCTGCCTCCCAGGTTTACACCATTCTCCTGCCTCAGCCTCCCCAACAGCTGGGACCACAGGAGCACGCTGCCAGGCCCGGCTGATTTTTTTGTATCTTTAGTAGAGATGGGGTTTCACCGTGTTAACCAGGATGGTCTCGATCTCCTGACCTCGTGATCCGCCTGTCTTGGCCTCCCAAAGTGCTGGGATTACAGGCGTGAGCCACCGCACCCGGCCAGAGTCAATAAATCTTATGTCACATAATAAAGGAAAATAAAATAAAATAAAATGAACACATTTTCTTAGTACTAGTGTATACATGTGTTGTATATACATGCACAAACATATATTTAACAAAGGAGGAAATACTCATGACAATTACAGTCCTTGTTGCTGCAACTGGTCACATGATTGTAGCTGTTATTGATGACTACCTTTTTCTACTACCCATTCTGCATTCCCTTTGTCTTCAGCAAACATCCTTCAGCTGGATGTGGTTTTTTATCTGATGGGGTGATCCTGAAGGGTCTGGGCCATTTGTAGTTCTGCCAAGATTAGACCGTTGTAGTTTCCCATTGATCTTAATCACAGGCCATGGTAATATTAAGAGACGCCCAAAGAGATCTCCTATATTCCATGCACCCTCTTCTTTACCTCCAATGTGGAGTAGTAGACTGATTTCATCTTGATAGTCCATGTCACCTGAGCCAACACTAACTCCTTTTTCAGCCTGTTGACTTAGAAGTAGGAAGAGCATAAAGTGGCCAGGTGGCAATCTTAATTTCCAGTTTAATGAAATTATTGTTGTGTCTCCTGCTGGCAGTATTCCTCCCTCTGAAACTAAGACCTTTAGGCCAGCAGAACATAATGTCACAAGAACAGGAAGCAAAAATTTTTCTAGGGGGTCACTAAGGGTAATGGTGAGTGGTGCCACTTCTACTTCTACCCCTTGATTCCTGGACCAATGAATCTTGGCTATGGGGGAAACAGTACCATATACTGAACACTGATTCAGGGCATACACAGCCTTCTGGAAAACTTTGCCCCAGCTCTACAAAGTACTGTCACCTAGCTGGCATTTTAATTGTGACTTCACAAGGCCATTCCACTGTTCTATCAATCCAACTGTTTCAGGGTGATGGGAAACGCGGTAAGACTAGTGAATTCCTTGAGCATGAGCCCACTGCCACACATCTTTGGTCATAAAGTGAATGCCTTTGTCAGAGACAATGTTGTGTGGAATACCATGATTGCTGGATAAGGCATTCCATAAGTCCATGGCTGGTAGTCTTGGGCAAAAGCATTGCATGGAGAATAGGCAAACCAATATACACAGTAAGTGTCTATTCTGGTGAGGACAAACTTCTTTCTTTTCCATGATGGAGGTGGTCCAATATAATGAACCTACAACCAAGTAGCTGATTGATTATTTCAAGGAATAATGCTGTATTGAGGGCTCAGTGTTGGTCTCTGTCACTTGCAAATTGAATACTCAACAGTGGTCATAGTCAGGTCAAACTTGATGAATGGAAGTCTATGTCACTGAGCCCATGTGGAAACTTTCATCCCTGCCACCATGATTACTTTGTTCACGGGCCCATGGGGGAATGACAGGGGTGGCTGGAAAAAGAGGCTGAATGGTGTCCACAGAATGAGTCATCGTATGCACTTGATTATGAAAATCCTTCTCCACTGAGGTCACCCTTTAGTGAGCATTCACGTGACATACAAATACTGTATTAGTCTGTTCTCACACAGATAATAAAGATATACCCAGGACTGACCTCATAATTGTGGCTGAAGGCAAATGAGGAACAAAGTCACATCTGACATGGCCGCAGGCAACACAGTGTGTGCAAGGGAACTCCCCTTTATAAAACTATCACACCTCATGAGACTTATGAGAACAGCAGGGGAAAGACTAGTTCCCATGATTCAATTACCTCCCACTGGGTCTCCCACAACACATGAGAATTATGGGAGCTACAATTCAAGGAAAGATTTGGGTGGGAACAGAGCCAAATCATATCATTCCTCACCTGCCTCTCCCAAGTCTCATGTCCTCACATTTCAAAACGAATCATGCCTTCCCAATAGTCCCCCAGAGCTTTAACTCATTTCAGCATTAGTTCAAAAGTCCATAGTCCAGGGCCTCATCTGAAACAAGGCAAGCCCCTTCCACCTATGAGCCTGTAAAATCAAAAGCAAGTTGGCCACTTCCTAGATACAATGGGGGCACAGGCATTGGGTAAATACACCCATTCCAAGTGGGGAAAATTGGCCAAAATAAAGGGGCTACAGACCCATGCAAATACAAAATCTAGTGGGGCAATTAATCTCAAAGTTCCAAAATGATCTCCTTTGACTCCATGTCTCACCTCCAGGTCATGCTGATGCCAGAGGTGGGTTCCCATGGTCTTGAGAAGATCCACCCTGTGACTTTACAAGGCACAGCCCAACTCCTGGCTGCTTTCATGGACTGGTGTTGAGTGTCTGTAGCTTTTCAGAGTGCATTGTGCAAGCTATAGATGGATTGACCATTCTGGGGTCTGGAGGATGGTGGCCCTCTTCTCACCACTCCACTAGGCAGTGTTCCACTGGGGACTCTGTGTGGGCATTTGCACTCCACATTTCCCTTCTGTACTGCCCTAGCAGAGGTTCTCCATGAGGGTTCTGCCCTGTAGCACACCTTTGCCTGGACATTCAGGTGTTTCCATATATCTTTTAAAATCTAGGTGGAGGTTTCCAAACCCCAGTTCTTCACTTCTGTGCACCCACAGGGCCAACATCACATGTAAGTCATCAAGACTTGGGGCTTACACCCTCTGTAGCAACAGCCTAAGGTGTATGTTGGCTCTTTTTAGTCATGGCTGGAGCTGGGAAATGAGGTACCATGTCCCAAGGAAGAATAGAGCAGGGGAGTCCCTGGGCCTGGCCGACAAGGGAGGTCCCCAAGTCCTCCAGGCCTATGACGGGAGGGGCTTTTGTGAAAGTTTCTGAAAGGCCCTGGAGACATTTTCCCCATTTTCTTGGTGATTAACATTCAGCTCCTCATTACTTCTGCAAATTTCTGCAGCCTGCTTGAAAATATGAGTTTTTGTTATCTATCACATTGTCAGGCTGCACATTTTCCAAACTTTTATACTCGACTTCCTCATGAATGCTTTGCCACTTAGAAATGTCTTCTTCCAGATTACCTAAATCATCTCTCTCACAAATTTCTGCAAACCTCTAGGGTGGAATCAAAATGCCACCAGTCTTTTTGCATAGCAAAAGTGACTTTTATTCCAGTTCCCAACAAGTTCTTCACCTTCATTTGAGAGCACCACAGCCTGGATTTCATTGTTCATATCACTGTCAGCATTTTAGGCAAAGCCATTCAATGAGTCTTTAGGAAATTCCAAACCTTTCCATGTCTTTCTGTCTTCTTCTGAGCCCTCCAAACTGTTTCAATCTCTGTCTGTTACCCAGTTGCAAAGTCACTTTCACGTTTTGGGGAATCTTTATAACAGCATCCCACTCTTCTTACCAATTTACTGTATTAATCTGTTCTCCAGCTGAGACTGGGTAATGTCTAAAGAAAAGAGGTTTAATTGACTCACAGTTCCACATGTTTTGGGAGGTCTCAAGTCATGGCTGAAGGCAAATGAGGAGTAAAGTCATGTCTTACATGGTGGCAGGCAAGATAACATGTACAGGTGAACTCCCCTTTATAAAACCATTAGATCTCATGAAACTTATTCACTATCATAAGAACAGCAGACAGTAAAATAAAAGAGGACACAAACAAATGGAAGAACATAACATACTATGCTCATGGATAGGAAGAATCAATATCGTGAAAATGGCCATACTGCCCAAGGTAATTTATAGATTCAATGCCATCTCCATCAAGCTACCAATGAGTTT
>NW_012115155.1:8350255-8388408 GCF_000951035.1 Colobus angolensis palliatus | reverse complement strand
AAAAAAAAAAAAAAAGAACAGCAGAGTAAAGACCTGCCCCTATGATTCAATTACCTCTCACTGGGTTTCTCTCATGACACGTGGGAATTATGGAAGCTCTAATTCAAGATTTGGGTGGGAACACAGTCAAACTATATCAAATATATTCAATTTTTGACCACTAAGAGATGTGAGTCACCAAGACTCACATCCACCTACCTCTTCTCCAAATTTCTTTGCCACTGATATAGTTTACCTGTATCCCCAACCAAATCTCATCTTGAATTGTAGCTCCCATAATCCCCACATGCTATGGGAGGGACCGGGTGGGAGGTAATTGAATCATGGGGCAGTTCCCCCATGCTATTCCTATTCTTGTGATAATGAGTACATTCTCAAGAGATCTGACAGTTTTAGAAGGGGCTTCCTTCTTTACTTGCCTCTCATTCTTCTCTTTGCTGCCGTCATGTGAAGAAGGATATGTTTGCTTCCCCTTTCACCATAATTGATTGATTTCATCAAATTTCCAAGGCCTCCCCAACCATACTGAACTATGTGTCAATTAAACCTCTTTCCTTTAAAAATTACCCATCTCAGGTATGTCTTTATTAGCAGTATGGGAACTGACTAATAAAGTCACCGATTTTCCAATCATGCTTCTTCCAAGTCCTTGACCATCCAGTCAAACCATTGTCTACAGCCCATGAATCAGTATATAATCATACACTTGGCCATTTCTTCTTCCATCTAAAATGCACAACCAGGTGCAGTGATCAAAGTTCTGCCCACTGGGGAGATTTCTTGTCAACACTATCCTTCACAGATATTCTAGAAAGGGACTATAGTGCTGCAGCTGTCCACTTTGGGCTGGTGCCTGCATATCATGCAGAACAATCTGTAAACCAGGCCCTAGTCTTCTCTTCCTCTGTTAACTGATCATGGGGAACTCCTCATGAGGCAGTCAGTGCAGGCTGGGGGAGAGAAGGCATGGTGGCAGGAGTGGAGACCATGGGCATTTGAGCCACTTCCTCATGTAACTTCTTTGTGCCTTTGGACCTGCTTGAGCCCATTCACGTATATACAACTTCCATTTGATGATGGAATGCTGCTGTCCACACCCCACTTTATGGCTAGATAGGTCAGAAAGCACTCAGTTCATGACAGGCAGTTCAGGTTGCATGGGGACGTGATGACCCATTGTCAAACATTCCATTTCTACCAAAGCTCACTAATAAGTCAAGAGCTGTCTCTCAAAAAGAGAGTAGTTATCTGCAGAAGATGGCAGGGCCTTGCTCCAAAATCCTAGAGGCCACTGCTGTGATTCAACTATGTGGGCCTGAAAAAGGCTCCAAACAGCATCCTTATCTGCCACTGACACTTCACGTATCATTGGATCTGCTGGGTCATATGGCCCAAGTGGCAGAGCAGCTTGCACAGCAGCCTGGACCTTTTGCAGAGCCTTCTCTTGTTCTGGACCCCACTCAAATTTGGCAGCCTTTGAGGTCACTAAATAAATGGACTGGAATAACATACCCAAATGAGGAATGTGTTGCCTCCATAATCCAAATGCACATCTTATCCTTCATCTTAGAAGGAATATCTCGACAGTCCTCACACCACTGAACCCCTAGAAATTTCACTGAAGTGAAAGCTCCCTGAATTTTAGTCAGATTTATTTTCCATACCATGGCACACAAACATCTTACCAGTAAGTCCAGTGTGTTTGATACTTCTTGCTCACTGGGTCCAATCAGCATAATGTCATCAATGTAATAAACCAGTGTGACATTTGTGAAAGGGAAAAGTGATCAAGATCTCTGCAAACAAGACATAAATATGGCATAAAGCCAAACAGTTGATATACCCCTGAGGTAGGACAGTGAAGATACATTGCTGGCCTTGCCAGCTGAAAGCAAATTGTTTCTGGTGGGCCTTATGGACAGGAATGAAGAAAAAGGCATTTGCCAAATCAATGGCTACATACCATGTACCAGGAGATGTGTTAATTTGTTCAAACAATGAAACCACACCTGGCACAGCACCTGCAACTGGAGTCACCACTTGGTTAAGCTTAGGAAAGATAATCCACTGTCATTCTCCAAGATCCATCTCTCTTCCTCACAGGCCAAATAGGACAGTTGAAAGGGGATGTGTTGAGAATCACCTCCACTATATCTTTCAAGTCCTTGATGGTGGCACTAATCTCCACAATCCACCCAGGATGTAATATTGTTCTTGATTTACTATTTTTCTAGGTAGAGGTAGCTCTAATGGCTTCCATTTGGCCTTTCCCCCCATAACAGCCCTCACCCTGCCAGTCAGGAAGCAAATGTGGTGATGCTAATTATGCATTCTGGCCCTGGGGAAATGACCACAGGATAAGTCCAGGGACCCACTGGACCCACTGCAAGTTGAACCTGAGCTAAAACTCCACTAATTACCTGACCTCTATAAACCCCTACTTTAACTGGAGGACCACAGTGACCTTTTAGGTCCCCAGGAATTAATGTCAGCTCAGATCCAGTGTCCAGTAATCCTTGAAAGGTCTGATGATTTCCTTTTCCTCAATTCACAGTTTCCCTGATAAAAGGCTGGAGGTATCCTTGGGGAAGGATAGGAGAAAGATTAACAGTATACACTGTCAGTAATAACGTCCTTCCTCAAAGGGACCCAGCCTCTCCTTCATTCAAGGGCTTCTGGGTCTGTAAACTGGCTTAAGTCTGGAAATTGATTAAGGGGATGTAATTCTCTATTTTTATAGTTAAAATTAGCCTTTTGTCCACTCAATCTGGAATTTTTCTGCTTATACAAATTAAGTAAGAATGCAGCAGGCTTTCTATCAATTTCACTTGTAGAAACACGGTGATTAATTAGCCAATACCAGAACTCTACATGAGTCAGGCTATTCTGATTGCTGGTTTGCCTCTGCTGTCCATTACGGTAACTATGCCCATCCTGCTTTGGATGGTTCAATGCCTCCACTTGGCCACATCAGGATCCAATTATTCCCATTGCATATAAGTTTTCTAATTGAACGACTGTAGTTCCCACTGTAAGACCTGGCATACAGAAAAGAGCAATCACAAAGCTCTTCAAGGATGCAGGTGTTCCTCTCACACATCTGTTTCACAAGGTTTTGGTGAAGGTTATGTCTTCTCGACACTCCCAGTTGGGATGAGTAGGTCTAAAGTGACTAATCCACTCCAGCATTCCAGTCTCCCTAAGCCTTTGGAGCCCTTCCTCTACATTAAACCATGGTAAATCAGGCATTTCCAGTTCACTCACAGTTGAGAAATCTTTTGATTTCATGTTTCAGCTAACCAAGCAAAGAAACTATTAGAACCTCTTTAACTCCCTGAGCTGCAACATTAAATGCAGAATCCCTGCTTAGTGGGTCCATATCAATAAATTCAGCCTAACCCAACTTTATGTTCCTTCCACCATTATCCTACACCCTTAATATCCATTCCCAAGCCTGTTCTCCAGATTTCACTTATATAAATTAGAAAACTCAAGCAGTTATTTTGGAGTGTAGCACACCTGCTTGTGGGTCACACTCTAAACCTCACTTCTAGGAGTCTGTCAGGACTTGAGTCTAGTTATAGGTTTAGAAGCAAACAGGGGTTTTGGGGGTGGGTCCTGAGGGTAATCAGTATTTTCCTGCCTGGCAACCGCCTCAGGGGAGGCCATCACTGTTGCCTCAGGCAGTGCATGGTTACTATACTCAGACAAAGGTGGAAAGGCTGATGGCAATGTGGGTGGGGGAGGGGATGTTGCAGCCATTGGGGGTGGGAAGGCTGTTTCCTCTAGGAAAAA
Source organism: Colobus angolensis palliatus (assembly GCF_000951035.1). Lineage (NCBI taxonomy): Eukaryota > Metazoa > Chordata > Mammalia > Primates > Cercopithecidae > Colobus > Colobus angolensis. The sequence continues at coordinate 8,384,613 of NW_012115155.1, read as the reverse complement.
GGCTCATCAGAGTTTACAAACTCTATGTCCCCAGCTTCCTCAGGGTCCTCCCACACATCCCCATTCCAAGTTTCAGGGTGTCCCATTCTTTTTCAGTCAATGCCCTTACTTTAACAGTAGACACCTGGAGAGGCTGAGCATGCACCTTTCATTGCAGGTCAGCCACTTGAATGATAACAGCTTGTGTCTGATTTGCCACAATTTCAGCCCGTTGTCTAAAGAGATAAGACTCTCACTCAGGGCAATTTTAAAAATTTGAGGTTCCGTGTGTGCTTCTGGAACCAGAAGTTAGAATCCTTGGGCTCATGATTTTCTTTCATCACTTTGTCCAGTAAACATAGGAGCAACCAACCAACTTCATTATACTTCTTGATCCTCAACATATGGTCAAAGGTATTATGTACAGAGTCACTATCCTTTATGCCTCTCAAGAGTGGTGAGTCAGGAGTATCAAATTCATCTACTTTGCATAACTCTCTAAATGGTTCATGCCAAGTACTATCAGTGTTTCCCATACTCTTAGAAGTAGAGTCCTTAGCATATTGGGGTCTAATAAGATTAAGTAGCCAAATCTACAAACCCCAAATACAACTAATGAAAATTCTGTTCCTCTAGAACCACTCCTGGTACCAAAATCTGTACTAGTCAGGGTTCTCTAGAGGGACAGAACTAATAGTATATATACATATTATATATATAAAATACATATATATGAAAGGGAGTTAAGGAGAATTGACTCACAGAATCACAAGGTGAAGTCCCACAACAGGCTGTCTACAAGTTGAGGAGCAAGGAAGCCAGTAGTGGATCTGTTCCAGTCCCCAAACCTTAAAAGTAAAGAAGTTGACAGTGCAGCTTTCAGTCTGTAGCTAAAGGCTCTAGAGCCCCTGGGAAACCACTACTGTAAGTCCAGGAGTCCAAAAGCCAAAGAACTTGGAGTCTGATGTTTGAAGGCAGGAAGCACCCAGCAAAGGAGAAAGATGAAGGCTGGGAGACTCAGCAAGTCTGCTCATTCCCTCTGCCTGCTTTTTCTGGCTGTGCTGGCAGCAGAGGGGATGGTGACCACCCAGGTTAAGGGTGGTTCTGCCTCTCCCTGTCCACTGACTCAAATGTTAATCTCCTCTAGCACCCTCACAGACATGCCCAGAAACAAGACTTTGCATCCTTCAATCCAATCAAGTTGACACTTAATATTAACCATCATGCCTGGTGAGAAAGCTGGAGGCACCAGAAGAGCCAGTCCAGGCTAGGGATGAAGAGACACCTAGACGGTACTATCCTCCTTCAATGGCACTCTCACTTCCATCAGAAGCTGTCTTCAGGAGGCATGTACACCCATGGGAGTACACCACTATGTACTCTGCCATCTTAAGCTCAGTTGTGGATTTTGGCATCCTTTAACTGCACTAAAATAAACTTTACTATTTTTTTTCTTGCACAGAAATTTTGGTGTTCAATCACTGTTATTCTTGGGACAAATATACAGTTGCACAGGGAAACTGGATGATGCCTTGAGGCAAAGAGCACAGGCAAATGTTGGAAGAATTTCAGACCTAAGGAAGCCTTCACATTGAGAAGGAGGAAGGGTATGGGAGTGGGATCTGTGAACTGATAATCAGAAACTGAAAGAAATATTGTGTATCTCAGGAGTCACCATAGAAGATGGACTACAAATGAGGTCTACCTCCCTCAGTGCCAAAGTCCCATCCTTCTACTAGAAGCTGCTTAGGGTCTGAGAACATAAACAGTCCTTAATTCACTGCCAGTAAGAGTGTATGTTAAAATCAACTTTCTCAAAATTTCCTGTATGCATTTTTCTGTATACATTTGTAATCCAGAAACCCTTATTTAGTTTTACATATGGTAACAGTCTAGAACTATTTTACCCATACAGAAATTAATATTTGGATTTATAGTATTTGTAAGTGGAAATATAGTATGTGTATAACAGAGTTATTTCAAAGATATTAAACTAAAGGCAGTTCTATAAAAATATTTTCTTTCAGTTATTTTTTTACATTGTAGATATAAAGTATATAGAACTAAAGAGAGTTAATATTTGAGAAAATATATTTCTGAATTTCGAAATAGCTGTGTGAACCAATTCCATTAGGATTCCATTTATATTCCATGGGAGTATAAAAATGAAATAAAAGAATGTTATTAGTAATGATAGGGATATTAAACACCACGTGCCATAAATCATAGCGCATTAATGACTAATGTTCTGCAGTATCTTCCCCCATGTCATACTTGGAGTAGAACCGGTTTAAGTGAAGGTAAAATATGAAGTATGTGCAATAATTACTGAACTTATTAGAAAAATAATTCAGCAATTTGAGAATTATTTAGAACATTATTTCAGATTCTTGCCAGTCTCTCCTCCAGTTGAGTAGAAACACTGAGTCATTAGTACATATCTCCATAAAACTGATTAATTTTGATGGACAGGACTAATTTTATGGTTACCAATTTTGTGACGCCTCAAATAAGCTGTTTCCATTAGGAAACTTGACTGCTTGAGGAGTCAGCTTCATTGTATTTTCTTTTCCTCCAACAATGAGGTTCAGGATTCTCAAGCTTCATCATCATTTATTACCAAATTACATTTTTCACTTTCTGTCCTCCTGCCTTACTACTTGTTATTCCTGATTCATGACCAGTCTTAATGACCTCTTTAGTTCACCTTCCTCCAATCCTAACAAGATTTCCTGAGCTTATAAAAAGTTTTACATTTGGTAAAATTTGTATAATTCTATGCATACACACATGGCCTCCTAATCCTAATTTCTCAATGAAGGACATTAAGAGGTCACAGAAAGAAGAGTCTTGAGCAAGACCCTGGGCTCCTGCACCAGCTAGGTTGGAACTGAGGAAGTATTCAATCATTGCTTTGCATTTGTACTCTAGAGTTTGGGTGATGTCCTGAGAAAGGCGGTAGAATTGGGTAGTGTTAGGGATTAAGAAGCACATTAGATTGTAAGAAAACAAAGTCTCTTTAATCTGCATGTTTTATTCCAAACAATTTTGAAAATTAGTAACATTGTCATTACTTGTTAATAAAGTGTGTCACCTGTGTCTGTGCTCAAACTCCGTGGCTTCAAAAAGTAAACAAAAAGTTATTTTGAAGATAAATTTACTTTCTATTTTTATATGTGCCAGGTAACGAAGACATAGTCTAATTCTGTCTCCACAAACAACATGTAAAAGTGCATGAAATGGATAATAGGGGCTCTAGGTAAGTGAAAGATAAATTCATCTTCATTCAAAAAGTAATTAAACAACACAGTCTAATGGTAGACAGCAGACATAATAATCTCAGAGTTTACACATTGTCTCTCATAGCCAGATTTCAGCACAGTAGGGGTCATTTAATTCAGCTTTCAGACTAATTTCTTAAAAGAAAAATTGTCACAAATAATTAAATCTTGATTATTTTTCAGTGATTCAGGTATATCCTCAATTTGAAATAATTTCTTATGTATTAAGAAATTGTGGCACCTATAGCATATGTATGTGTGTGTGTGTGAATGATGGGTGAATATGGTTAAGTGTATACGTGTTCTATTTGGGAGAGACTATGCCTTCAACTGAGTCTTCTACTAAGAATAATGACAACAGTATCTGAATAACTACTGATGTCAATAATAGCGATTATATTATTAGGTTGTTGCAAAAATAATAGCCATTAATGGCAAAAAATTCAATTATTTTTGCAAAAACCTAACATATATGTGTTGCAATTGATGTATCAGTAAACATTTAACATAATATAACTTTTATAAACTAGAGAAACACAAAAGGTACAGGTTCCTAACTGCAATTTGCACCACTATTCACTCCAAAAAGGGTTGGTAAACATTCATGCCCAGTTATTAATGTTACAAAAAAGTTTTGCACCTATGACAAACTTGTAATGCTTGGTAGATGCAACAGTGAGATCCTTTCCAGAGACACACCTACAATCTGTTCATTATTGAATTCTCACAAGAAGAGCTCCAGTGATGAAGAACTCAGAAAAAATAATAGTTACCCAGTACACTAAGAAACAATCTTATGTGAATATGTATCAGTAGATCTCATAAAATAGGAGATTAGTCACTCCAAGATCCTGATATATTATTATAGCAATTTGTAAATGTATAAGAAAAACAATATTTAAGATACATAATACATTAAAGAAACCTAAAACTTTGCAAAAATAACAGACTAAAATAGAATTAAAACAGATGCAAAAATGAAAACAGTTGCAGTCATAGACTCAGTGGAGAGAGTAAACATCACATTTAACACTGTCACGAAAAATGCAAATTATAAAGAAGAGATGAAGGTATTTTGATGACTGACAGAACAGAAAGAATATGAGATGAATAATTTCTTAAATAAAATGTATTAACTTATGTAAGACTTCTATACTTAACTAAATTGTCATCTGCACTAGTAGAGAGTGCAACACAGAAATTTAAGTGCCTTTGAGGGTGGGGAACAGGAAACATTAAGTCCTCACTAAGGGCTTGAATCCTGGTTGTTAAGTATCTCAAAAGTAGCAGAGGTGATCACAGGTGATGAAAACAGGAAAAGCTGAAATCTGAATAAGCAATTAGGAACCCATATCCTTTCACCAGTTCTATGCAATCAGTTCTCTCCAGCTCTGGCAAAAAGCAGGACATTTATTTCTGCAAGGCCAGTATTATTTCTCTGTTAAATACTTAATGGAGTTCAAAAAAGAAATCATGAAGCCTGTAGTCTATGTGTGTGTGTAAAATGTTTTTATTACAAATTCAATTTATTTACTAGATATGAGCTATTCTGATGTTTTACTTCTTCCTGAGTTTTGATAAGTTGTATTTTTCAAGGAATATGTCCACTTCATTGAAGCCATCAAACTTCTAGAACACATTTTATTTTTTTACAATATGCTCTTACTATCATTTATTAATATCTGTGACATTTGTAGTAATATCATTTCTGATATTTATAATTTGTGCTTTTTCTGTTTATTAATCGATTAACCTTGCCAGGAGGTTATTGATTTTTAATAGTTTAAAAGAGCCCACAGGAGTTTGTCAAGGTTTGTTTCTTGTTTGTTCTCCGTTTCTTTGATGGTATAATTACTATTCCTTGCTTTCTGCTTACTTTGGGTTTAATTTGCCCTGCTTTTCTAGCTTTCCTAGGTAAAAACTTAGAAAACCGATTTTAAGCATTTTTAAAAATTTTCTTACAAAGGCAATTAAAACTATAAACTTCTCTCTAAGCACTGCTTTAACTTTACCCCACCAACCTTTTTGTTTAAAATACGAGTTTTTCTTGTGATTTCTTATTGACCCACGGGATATTTAGAAGTGTGTTACGTAATTAATATTTGGCACATTTCTGGGTACCTTATTGTTACTGATTTCTAATTTAAGGTTACCCTAGTCAGAGAAAACTCTTAAATTACAATCTTTGAAAGTTTATTGAGATTTGTTGTATGCTTAGCATATGGTCTATTCGACATACATTTGAAAAGAATGCATATTTTGCAATTGTGAGAATGAGACTTAATGATGTCAATTGGGTCATGTTGATTGATGGTATTGTTCAGACCTCCTGTGTATTTACTAATTTTGCCTACTTTTTCTGTTGCTAATGGATGGTTATTAAAATCTCAGTATATGATTATTTAGTTGCCCATTTATCCATTTAGTTCTGTAAGTTTACATTCCATTTATTTTGAAACTCTTTCTTTAAATGCTTAGATATTTAGATTTTTTGTCATCTTCATTAATTTTCTAATACATTTCTATTATCTAATATATTATCATTATAAAATCATTCCTTTAACTATTATAATACTTTTTGTTTTGATGTCTACTTAGTAAATATATTACCTTTTTATGCTTCCACTTTTCATGAAATGTATTTTGCCATATGCTTTTCTATGAACTGAATAAGTCCTCTAAACATTCATATGTTGAACTTTAATCACTATTGTGATCATATTAAGTGGGGACTGTAAGTGGGATTAGTGACCATATAAAATGGCTGGAGCAAAGCAACTAGGCCCCCTTTTTTGTACATTCTGTCTCTTTCATAATGTGAGGACACAATATTTAAGGCACCCTTCTTGAAGCAGAGACAGCAGTCCTGATTCTAAACCTTGATATTGGACTTTCCACCCCTCAAGACTGTAAGAAATAAAAGTCAATTATTTATAAGGTACTTTGTCTCCGGTATTTTGTTATGTCATCACAAATGGACTAATACATGCTTCCTCTAACTTATTTGTGTATTTAAATTTAGAGGGCATCTTAAGTAAATATCTGTGATTAAAGTCTTTTATTCCCAGTGTAATAATCTTCATCTTTTAATTACAAGTTCTTAATCCATTTACATGTTTGGTTTAGAGGCTACACTCACTTTTTCCATTTCCCCCTTCTGCTTTTCCTCTGATTCTTATTTTCTGCTTTTATTTAAATAATCAATTTTTTTAAGAATTTTATTTTCTCTCCTCTCATTTCCTAAACTACACCACCTTTTATTGTATGTTTGTTTATAGGTGAACATACATTTTCCTAACATGTTTGAAAGAATGCCCCAGTTAAGGTATCTAGGCCTATAGTTTTATTGCAAGAATATTTTTAGTAATAGTTTTTATTTCTTAAATTGCTATAGAAATAATCTTGTATTTAAATTACTGTGGCAATTTTCTTGGTAAATTTGGTTTATCAAAAAGTGTGGCTTGGGCTGGGTATAGTGGCTTATGCCTGTAATCCCAGCATTTTTGGAGGCCAAGGAGGGTGGATACCTGAGGTCAGAAGTTCAAGACCAGCCTCGCCAACATGGCGAAACCCTATCTGTACTACAAATACAAAAATTAGCTGGGGGTGGTGGCATGTGCCTGTAATCCCAGCTACTTGGGAGGCTGAGGCAGGAGAATGGCATGAACCTGGGAGGCAGAGGTTGCAGTGAGCCGAGATCATGCCACGGCAGTCCAGGGAGAGACTCCATCTCAAAAAAAATAAAAAATAAAAAAAGTGTGGCTCCAAGATGGTTGTATTAGTCTTTTCATACTGCTGATGAAGATATACCCAAGACTAAGAAGAAAAAGGTTTAATGAAGTTACAGTTACACATGGCTGAAGAGGCCTCACAATCATGGCGGAAGGCAAGGAGAAGCAAGTCACATCTTATGCAAATGACAGCAAGCAAAGAGAGAGGGCTTGTGCAGGGAAACTCCCATTTTTAAAACCATCAGATCTCATGAGACTTACTCACTATCACAAGAACAGTACGTGCAAGACCTGCCCCCATGATTCAATTACCTCCCACTGGATTCCTCCCATGACACGTGGGGATTGTGGGAGTTACAATTCAAGATGAGATTTGGGTGAAGACACAGCCAAACCATATCAATGGCCACCTAGGTGCAGCCAGGAGGAAAATCTCCTACTGAGGAACTGGGACATTAGGAAGACTGGTGCACTCCTGGCAGATCTTCAGACAGGAGGCATTGAGAACAGACAGAGGGAAGACACAGATGCTGAGATGAAGCAGGAGGAAGCTGAGAACACTGCATGGGGCTGCTATGCAGGACTCATTCCTGGTCCCCAGTGACTCCTGTTGACGGCTGAGTTGAAGAGGCAAAGAGCAACCTGCTCTTGCCATGGGTATCTGGCATCCTGACAGCAGAGACTTCATGACCCTCATGGACACTTGAGTTGGTAGCGAGAACTGTTCAGAGAAGCAGTAGCAGCAGAACTTGAGCTGGGGCAATTTGGTGCAGGAGTGTCATAAGTGAAGGAAACATATGATCATTTTCAGACAAGCAAATGCTGAAGAAATTTATTGCCACTAGATATGTCTTACAAGAGATTCTGAAAGAAACACTAAATATGCAAAGGAAACACTGTTACCAGCCACTACACAAATCAAACTTGGTACACACATCAGTAATACCATAAAGCGGGGGAGTGCCCAAGATGGCTGAATAGGAACAGCTCCAGCCTCCAGCTCCCAGCGTGAGTGACACAGAAGACAGGTGGTTTCTGCATCTTCAACTGAGGTACTGGGTTCATCTCACTGGGGCATGTCAGACAGTTGGTGCTGGTCAGAGGGTGTAGTCCAATCAGTGAGAGCTGAAGCAGGGCGAGGCATCACCTCACCCAGGAAGCACAAGTGGGAAGGGAATTCTTTTTACTAGCCAAGGGAAACTGAGACACACAACACCTGGAAAATTGGGTAACTTCCACCCTAATACTGTACTTTACCAAGGGTCTTAGCAAACGGCACACCAGGAGAATATATCCGACACCTGGCCCAGGGAGTCCCACGCCCACGGAGCCTCCCTCATTGCTAGCACAGCAGTCTGATATATAACTGCAAGGCGGCATCCAGGCTGGGGGAGGGATGCCACCATCGCTGAGGCTTAAGTAGTTAAACAAAGCTGCCCTGGGAAGCTTGAACTGAGTGGAGCCCACCGCAGCTCAAAACCCCATAAAAAAATAGGCAAAGGATATGAACAGACTCTTTTCAAAAGAAGACATTCATACAGACAACAGACACATGAAATATGCTCATCATCACTCGCCATCAGAGAAATGCAAATCAAAACCACAATGAGATACCATCTCACACCAGTTAGAATGGCAATCATTAAAAAGTCAGGAAACAACAGGTGCTGGAGAGGATGTGGAGAAATAGGAACACTTTTACACTGTTGGTGGGACTGTAAACTGGTTCAACCATTATGGAAAACAGTGTGGCAATTCCTCAAGGATCTAGAACTAGAAATACCATTTGACCCAGCCATCCCATTACTGGGTATATACCCTAAGGATTATAAATTATGCTGTTACAGAGACACATGCGCACGTATGTTTATTGCAGTGCTATTCACAGTAGCAAAGACTTGGAATCAACCCAAATGTCCATCTGTGACAGACTGGATTAAGAAAATGTGGCACATATACACAATGGAATACTATGGAATACTATGCAGCTATAAAAAAGGATGAGTTCATGTCCTTTGTAGGGATATGGATGCAGCTGGAAACCATCATTCTCAGCAAACTATCACAAGAATAGAAAACCAAACACTGCATGTTCTCATTCATAGGTGGGAATTGAACGATGAGATCACTTGGACACAGGAAGGGGAACATCACACACCGGGGCCTATCATGGGGAGGGGGCAGGAATAGCATTAGGAGATATACCTAATATAAACGACGAGTTAATGGGTGCAGCACACCAACATGGCACATGTATACATATGTAACAAACCTGCACATTGTGCACATGTACCCTAGAACTTAAAGTATAATAATAATAAAAAAAAGAAAAAAAATACCATAAAGCGACCACACAAACAAATCTTCATAATAACCAGCTAAAATCAGGATGATAGAATGTTCAAATCACACATATCAATACTACCCTTGAATATAAACAGACTAAATGCCCCAATAAAAAGGCACAGAATAACAAGCTAGATAAGGAACCAAGACTCACTGTTATGCTGCCTTCAAGAGACCCATCTCACATGCAGTGACACATACAAGCTCAAGATGCAGGGATGGAGGAAAATCTGCAAAGAAATGAAACACAGGAAAAAAGCGGAAGTTACAATTCTAATTTCAGACAAAACAGACTTTAAAGCAACAAATATTAAAAAAAGACAAAGAAGAACATTACATAATGGCAAAGGCTTTAATTTAACAAGGATAACTAATTATCATTCATATATATATATAAAATACACAAACAAACACACTCAACCCAGGATCACTCAGATTCATAAATCAACTTCTTACAGACCTTCAAGGAGACTCTGACGCCCACACAATAACAATGGGAAACTTCAACAACCCACTAACACTATTGGACGGATCATCAAGGCAGAAAATTAACAAAGATATTCAGGACCTCAACTCAACATTGGTCCAATTGGAACTGATAGACATCTGCTGAACTCTTCAGCCCAAACAATAAAATTATACATTCTTGTCATTCCCACATCTACCATGCTCTAAACTGACTACACAATTGGACATAAAAATATCCTCAGCAAATGCAAAACAACTGAAATCAAAGCAACCATTCTCTATAAAAGTAGAATTCAAGAGTAAGAAAATAGCTCAAAATCATATTATAACATAGAAATTAAATAAGTTGCTTTTGAATGACTTTTGGGTAAATAATGAAATTGAGGCAGTAATCAAACAGTTATTTGAAACAAATGAGAATAGACATATAACATACCAGACTTTCTGGGTCACAGCTAAGGCAGTGCTAAGAGGGAAATTCATACCACTGAATACCCACATCAGAAAGTTAGAAAGATCTCAAATTAACTACCTAACATCACAACAAAACGAACTAGAGAAGCAACAGTAAACCAACCTCAAAGCTTGCAAAAGACAAAAAATAACAAAAATCAGAGCTGAACTGAAAGAGATTGAGACATGAAAAAACATTCAAAAGATCAACAAAGCCAGGAGCTGATTTTGTTAAAAAATTAATAAAATAGATAGACCACTAGCTAGAGCAAAAACAAGAGAAGACCCAAAACCACACAATCAGAAACAACAAATGGGATGTTATCATTGACCCCACAGAAATATAAATAACTATCGAGACTATTATAAACATCTGTATGCACACAAACTAGAAAACTTAGAAAAAAAATGGATAATTTCTGGAAACATACACCCTCCCAAGACTGAAGAAGGAAGAAATTGAATCCCTAAACAGATGAATAACAAGCACTGAAATTGAATCAGTACTAAACAGAAACCCTGGAACCTAAAGATTTACAGCTGAATCATATCAGATTTACACAGAACAGCTGGTACCATTTCTACGGATGCTATTCCAAAAAAATTAAGGCAGAGGGATCCCTACCCAACTCATTCCATGAGGTCAGCATTACCCTGATTCCAAAACCTGAAAGACACAACAACACAATAACAAAAACTTCAGGTCAATATCCTTGAGGAACATTGATGCAAATATCTTCAACAAAACACTAGCAAATCAAATACAGGAGCATGTCAAAAAGTTTTCCACCACAATCAAGCAGGCTTCATCCTTGGGTTGCAAGGTTGGTTCAACATATGTAAATCAATAAATGTGATTTCTCACATAAACAGAAATAAATACAACAACCATGTGATCTTCTCAATATATGCACAAAAGTCTTTTGATAAAATTCAACATTTACTCATGTTAAAAAATGTCAACAAACTAGGTGTTGAGGAGACATATCTCAAAATAACGAGAGTCATCTATAACAAACCCATAACTAACATTATACTGAACTGGCACAAGACAAGAATGCTCTCTCATGGCTCCTATTCAACATGGTATTGAAAGTTCTGGCCAGGACAATCAGACCTGAGAAAGAAATGAAGGACATTCAAATAGTGAGATAAAAAACCAAACTATTTATGTTTGCAGATGACATGATTCTTTATCTGGAAAACTCTGTAGTATCAACCCCAAAACTCCTTAAGCTGATAAACAACTTCAATTTTGAGGTATGCCTCCTCAACATCTAACGTTCTTTTGAGGTATGTCTCCTCAATACTTTAGTATTTTTAGGTATGTCTCCTCAACACCTAGTTTGCTGACAATTTTTAACACAAGAGAATGTCGAATTTTATCAAAAGATTTTTGTGCATTTATTGAGATGATCACATGGTTTTTTTTCTTTAGTTCTGTCTATATGAAGAATCACACTTATTGATTTGCATGTATTGAGCCAATCTTGCAACCCAGGGATGAAGCCTACTTGATTGTGGGGGAAAAGCTTTTGACATCTTTCAAAGTTTCAGGATATAAAAGTAATGTACAAAAATCACTAGCATTTCTATACACCACCAACAGTCAAGCCGTGAGCAAAATCAGGAGTGCACACTCATTCACGATTGCCACAAAACAATAAAATACCTAGGAATATAGTCAATCATGGAGGTGAAAAATCTTTACAAAGATAATTACCAAACACTGCTAAAAAAAAAAAAAAAAAAATCAGAGATGAATGAGGGGCCAAGATTGCCAAGTAAAGAAAGCTCTACTCTCCAGCTTCCACTGAGATACACAAAAACAGTGAGTGAATTTTGCATTTTCTACTAAGGTACCCAGATTCTCCCATTGAGACTGACTAGGCAGTTGGTGAAACATGAGGGCAAGGAAAAGCAGGGTGGGGCAGTAGTTTGCCCAGGAGCTGCACAGAGCAAAGGGACTTCCCTTCCCCAGCCAAGGGAAGCAGTGAGGGACTGTGCTACTTGTCCAGAGAACTACAGTTTTTCCACAGATTTTTGCAATTTGTGAATCAGGAGATTCACTCGTGTTCCCACAATACCGGGGTCTCAGGTTTCAAGCACAAAGCTGTGCAGACCCATGACAACTGCTAGGCTTGGTGACTCTTCAGGCAAACATAGAGCTGCAGGAGTTTTTGCATACTCCAGAAGAAGGAGCAGGCAACAATCTAAACAATCTATGCTGTTCTGCAGCCTCCACTAGTGATACCTGGTGAACAGGGTCTGGAGAGAACTCCTAGTGAACTGCAGCTGACCTGCAGAAGAGAGGCGTGACTGTTAAAAGAAAAACAAACAAACAGAGAGAAGCAACAGCAACGTAAAAAAATAGACCCCACAGAAACCCCACCTGAAGGTCAACAGCATCAAAGATCAAAGGTAGATAAATCCATGAAGAAGAAGAAAAAACCAACAAAAATGCTAAAATTTCCAAAAGTCAGAATGCCTCTTCTCCTCCAAATGACTGCAATACCTCTCCAGCAAGGGCACAGAACTGAGCTGAAGCTGAAATAGATGAGCTGACAAAAGTAGACTTCAGAAAGTGGGGTAATAATGAAATTCACTGAGCTAAAGGATGAGTTCTAACCCAATGCAGAGAAGCTAAGAATCATGGTAAAAGATGACAAGAGCTGTTAACTAGAATAACCTGTTTAGAGAGGAACATGAATGATCTGATGGAGCTTAAAAACACAGCATGAGAACTTCATGATGCCAACACAAGTATCAACAGTTGAATCAACCACATGGAAGAAAGATTATAAGAGCCTGAACACTATCTTGCTAAAATAAGGCAGGAAGACAATATTAGAAAGAAAAAAAATGATAAAAAGGAATGAGTAAAACCTCTAAGAACTATGAGACTATGTGAAAAGACTGAACCTATGACTTCTTGGAGTTTCTGAAAGAGACCAGGAGAATGGAACCGAGTTGGAAAACACACTTCAGTATAGCATCCAGGAGAACTTTCCCAGCCTAGGAAAACAAGCCAACATTCATATCCAGGACATCCAGAGAACCCCAATAAGATACTCCACAAGAAGATAAACCCCAAGATACATAATCACCAGATTCTTTAAGACCAAAATGAAGAAACAGATGTTAACGGCAGTCAGAAAAAAAGGCCAGGTCACCTACAAAGGGAATCCCATCAGAGTAACAGCAGACCTCTCAGAGGAAAACCTACAAGCAAGAAGAGATTGGGGGCCAATATTCAACATTCTTAAAAAAAAGGAATTTTCAACCCAGAATTTCATATCCAGCAAAACTAAGCTTCATAAGCAAGAGAAATAATTTTTTTTTAGACAAGCAAATGCCAAGGGATTTTGTCACCACCATATTTGCCTTGCAAGAGCTCCCAAAGGAAGCACTAAATATGGATAGGAAAACCCATTACCAGCCACTACAAAAACACACTTAGGTAGACAGACCAACAATACTATGAAGCAAGAACATAAAGAAGTCTGTAAAATTAATGAGCCAGAAACATGTTGACAGGCTTAAATTCACACATAACAATACTAACCTTAAATGTAAATGGGTTAAATTCCTTAATTAAAAGACACAGAATGGCAAGGTTGGCAAAAAGATGAGACCCATCAGTCGGCTGTATTCATGAGACACATCTCATGTGCAAGGACACACATAGGCTCAAAATAAAGGGATTAAGGCAAATTTACCAAGCAAATTGAAAGCAGAAAAAATCAGGGATTGCAATCCTAGTTTCTGATAAAATAGACGTTTAACCAACAAAGGTCAAAAAAGACAAAGAAAGGCATTACATAGTGGTAAAGGGGTTCAATTCAACAAGAAGAGCTAACTTTCTCAAATATATATGCACCCAATACTGGAGCACCCAGATTTATAAACAAGTTCCTAAAGACCTACAATAAGACTTAGACCCCCATACAATAACAGTGGGAGACTTTAATATCCCACCGTCAATATTAGATTATCAAGACAGTAAATTAATAAAGATATTCAGGACTTGAACTCAGCTCTGGATCAAGTGAACCTGATAGATATCTACAGAACTCTCCACCTCAAAACAACAGAATGTACATTTTTATTGGTGCCACATGGCACTTACTCTAAAACTGATCATAGAATTGGAAGTAAAACACTCCTCAGCAAATGCAAAGGAACTTTAACTCACAAAATAGTCTCTCAGACCACAGCACAATGAAATTAGAACTAAAGAATAAGAAGCTTCCTCAAAACCACACAACTGCATAGAAATTGAACAACCTACTTCTAAATAAGCTCTGGTCTAATAATAAAATTAAGGCAGAAATCAAGAAAATTTTTGGAACTAATTAGAACAAAGAGCAAACATACTAGAATCTCTGGGATACAGCTAAAGCAGTGTTAAGAGAGAAATTTATAGTACTAAATGCCCACATTAAAAGTCAGAAAGATCTCAAATTGATACCCACCATCAAAACTAAAAAAACTAGAGAACCAAGAGAAAACAAACCCCAGAGCCACCAGAAGAAAAAAAAATCACCAAGCTCAGAGTGGCACTGAAGGAGATAGACACACATATACACACACACACCCTTCAAAAAATAAATAAATCCAGGAGCAATTTTTTTTAAATCAATAAAAAGATAGACTGCTAACAAGACTAATGAAGAAGAAAAGAGAGAAGACTCAATCAGAAATGATAAGTTGAATACCACCACTGACACCACAGAAATGCAAACAACCATCAGAGAATACTATAAATACCTCTATGTACAAAACTAGAAAATCTAGAAAAAAATGATACATTCCTGGACACATACACCCTCCCAAGACTGAACCAGGAAGAAACTGAATCCATGAATAGATCAATAACAAGTTCTGAAACTGTGGCAGTAATAAACAGCCTACCAACCAATAAAAGCTGAGGGCATGATGGATTTACAGCTGAATTCTACAAGAAGTACGAGGAGTTGGTACCGTTTCTTCTGAAACTATTCCAAATACTTGAAAAGGAGAGACACCTCCATAACTAATTTTATGAGTTCAGCATCATCCTGATATCAAAACCTGACAGAGATAAAACAAAAAAAAGAGAACTTCAGGTCAATATCCCTGATAAATATCTATGCAAAAATTCTCAATAACATACTGGCAAACCGGATACAAAGCAGCACATCAAAAAGTTTACCCGCCATGATCAAGTTAGCTTAATCCCTGGGATGCAAGGCTGGTTCAATGTATACAAATCAATAAACATAATTCATCAAATAAACAGAACTAAAGACAAAAAGTACATGATTATCTCAGTAGACACAGAAAAGGCCTTTGATAAAATTCAACATCCCTTCATATTATAAACTTTCAATGAACTAGATATTGAAGGAACATACCTCCAAATAATAAGAACCATTTATGACAAACCCACAGCCAATATCATAATGAATGGGCAAAAGCTGGAAGCATTCCCCCTTGAAAACTGGCACGAGACAAGGATGCCCTTTCTCGTCACTCTTATTCAACACCGTATGGGAAGTTCTGGCTGTGCCATTAAGAAAAGAAAATGAATAAAGTGAATTCAAATAGAAAAAGAGGTCATATTATCTTTATTTGCAGATGACACGATCCTGTATCTAGAAAATCCCATCAGCTCAGTCTAAAAGGTTCTTAAGCTTATAAGCATCTTCACCAAAGTCTCAGGATACAAAATCAATGTGCAGAAGTTACCAGCATTACTAAACACTAACAACAGGCAAGCAGAAAGCCAAATCATAAATAAAATCCCATTCACAATTGCCACAAAAGAATAAAGTACCCAGGAATAAAGTAACAATGGCAGTAAAAATCCTCTTCAAGGAGAACTACATACCACTGTGCAAGGAAATCAGAGAGGACACAGACAGATGGAAAAGCTTTCCATGCTCATGGATGGAAAGAATCAATATTATGAAAATGGTCATTACTGCCCAAAGCAATTTGTAGTTTCAATGCTGTTTCCATTAAACTACCATTGACATTCGTCACATAATTAGAATTAAAAAAACTTTTAAAATTCATATGGAACGAAAAAGAGCCCAAAAACCAACTTAATCCAAGCAAAAAGAACAATCCAGGAGGTATCATGCTACCCAACTTCAAAGTATACTACAAGGCTACAGTAACCAAAATAGCATGACGCTGGTACAAGAACAGACACATAAACCAATGGAACAGAATGGATAACTCAGAAATAAAACCATACACCTACAAACATCTGATTTTCGACAAGCCTGATGAAAACAAGCAATGGGGAGCAGATTCCATATTTAGTAAATGTTGCTAAGAGAACTGGCTAGCCATATGCAGAAAAGTGAAACTGGACCCCTTCCTTACACCTTATGCAAAAATTAACTTGAGATAGATTAAATACTTAAATGTAAAACCCAAAACTACAAAAACCTCAGAAGAAAATCTAGGCAATATTATTTAGGACATAGGTATGGGCAAAGATTTCATGATGAGAACACCAAAAGCAATTGCAACAAAGCAAAAATTGACAAATCATATCTAGTTAAACTAAAGAGCTTCTGCATAAGAAAAGAAACTGTCATTGGAGTGAACATAAAACATACAAAATAAGAGAAAATAATTCCAGTCTATCCATCTGACAAAGATCTAATATTCAGAATCTACAAGAAGCTTAAGCAAATTTGAAAAACAAAAGACCCCATTAAAAAGTGGTTAAAGGACATAAACAGACACTTGGCAAAAGAAGACATACATGTGGCCAACAAACATGAAAACAGCTCAATATCATTGATCGTTAGAGAAATACAAATCAAACCACAATGAGTTACCATCTCATGCCAGTCAGAATGGTGATTATTAAAAAGTCAAGAAACAACAGATGCTGGTGAGACTGTGGAGAAGTAGGAATACTTTCACAATGTTGGCAGGAATGTAAATAAATTTGACCATTGTGGAAAGACAGTGTGGCTATTCCATAAATATCTAGAACTGGAAATACCATTTGACCCAGAAATCTCATTACTGGGTATATACCCAAAGGAATATAAATTATTCTATTATAAAGATACATGCACATGTATGCTTATTGCAGCACTATTCACAATAACAAAGACATGGATATACCCAAATGTCCATTAATGACAGACTAGATAAAAGAAAGTATGTTACATATACACCATGGAATACCATGAAATCATAAAAAAGAAATGAGGTCATGTCCTTTGCAGAGACATGGATGCAGCTAAAAGCTATTATCCTCAGCAAACTAGCACAGGAACAGAAAATCAAACACTGCATGTTCTCACTTATAAGTGGGAACTGAACAATGAACACACATGGACACAGGAAGGGAAACAACACACACTGGGGCCTGTTTGAGAAGGGCAGGGTGGGAGAGTATCAGGAAAAATAGCTAATGCATGCTGGGCTCAATAACTAGGTGATGGGTTGACAGTTGAAACAAACCATCATGGCACGTGTTTACCTATGTAACAAACCTGCACATCCTGCACATGTATCCTGGAATTAGAATAAAGTAAAATAAAATAAAAAGAAATCCGAGATGACACGAATGATAAAAACTCCATGCTTGTGGGTAGGAAGAATCAATATTATTAAAATTGCCACACAGCAAAAAGCAATTTACAGAATCAATACTACTCCCAACAAACAACCAATGATATTTGTCACAGAAACAGAAAATCTTTTTAAAAATTCATATAAAATCAAAATAGTGCAAAAATAACAAAAGCAATGCTAAGCAAAAAACAAAAAACAAACAAACAAAAACAAAAAGAAAACAAAGCTGGAGGCATCATGCTGCCGGACTTCAACCTGTATTACCAGGATGTAGTAACCAAAACAGCATGCTATTGGCATAAAAACAAACACATAGACCAAAGGAACAGAACAAAGAGTCCAGAAACAAGGCCACACACCTACAACTATATGATCTTCTTAAAAGTGGACAAAAACAAGCAATGAGCAAAGGATTATCTATTCAATAAATGGTGCTGGGATAACTGGCTATCCATATGCAGAAGATTTAAACTGGACCCCTTCCTTGAACGATATAGAAAAATCAACTCAAGACTAATTAGAGACTTAAATGTAAAACCAAAACTATAAAATCCCTAGAAGACAACTGTATTAGTCCCTTCTGACACTGATGTAGAGAACTGCCCAAGATTGAGTAACTTATAAAGAAAAGAAGTTTAATTGACTCACAGATCCACGTGGTTAGGAAGACCTCAGAAAACTTAAAATCATGGTTGAAGGGGAAGCAAACATGTCCTTCTTCACAAGGCCACAGGAGAGAGAATCTTAAGAGTTCTAAAATGGTCTTCTTTAACTCCATGTCTCACATACAGGTTATGCTGAAACAAGCAGTGGGCTCCCCTGGCTTTGACAAGCTTTGACCCTACGGCTTTGCAGGGTACAGCCTCCCTCCCAGCTGCTTTCACAGGCGGTATTGAGTGTGGTTTTTCCAGGTGCAAGATTCAAGCTGTTGGTGGATCTACCATTCTGGTGTGTGGAAGGCAATGGCCCTCTTCTTACATGTCTGCTAGCTAGTGCCCCAGTGGAGACTCTGTGTGGGGGTTCCAACTCCACATTTCCTCCCATACTGCCCTAGCTGATGTTTTCCTTTAGGGCTCCCTCCCTGCAGCAGAATTCTACCTGTACATCCAGGCATTTCCATACATCCTCTGAAATCTAGGCAGAGGTTCCCAAACCTCAATTCTTGTCTTCTGTGCACTTGCAAGACCAACACCATGTGGAAGCTACCAAGGCTTGAGGCTTGTACCCTCTGAAGTTAAGGCCTGAGCTGTACCTTAGCCCCTTTTAGCCATGGCTAGAGTGGCTGGGAGACAGGGCACCATGTCCTGAGACTGCATAGAGCAGGGGGGCCCTGGGCCTGGACCATGAAACCATCATTCCGTCTTAGGCCTCCAGACCTTAGATGGGGGTTGGAGGGGGGGCTGCTGTGAAGACCTCTGGCATGCCCTTGAGACATTTTCCTCGTTGTCTTGGTGACTACATTCAGCAATTTGTTACTTATGCAAATTTCTGTAGTGGGCTTGAATTCTTCCCCAGAAAATGAGTTTTTCTTTTTCTATTACGTTGTCAGCCTGCAAACTTTTCAAATTTTTATGCTCTGATTCCTCTTGAATACTTTGCCACTTAGAAATGTTTTTCACCAGATACCCTAAATCATCTCTCTCAAGTTCAAAGTTCTGCAGATCTCTAGGCCAGGGAAAAACACTACCAGTTGTTTTGCATAGTGAGTGACTCTTACTCCAGTTCCCAAGTAGTTCCTCATCTCCATCTGCTACCACCTCAACCTGGATAGTGTCCATATCACTATCAGCATTTTGGTCAAAGCCATTTAACGAATATCCAGAGTTCCAAACTTTCCCAAATCTTCCTGTGTTCTTCTGAGTACTCCAAACTGTTCCACCCTGTGCCTGCTACCCAGTTCCAAAGTCATTTCCACATTTTTGGTTCTCTTTATACCAGCATCTCACTCTCTGCAGTACCAATTTACCATATTAGTCCATTCTCAGGCTGCTATAAAGAACTGCCTGAGACTGGGTAATTTACAAAGGAAAGAGGTTTAATTGACTCACAGTTCTGCATAGCTATGGGAGCCTCAGGAAACTTTCCATCATGGTGGAAGGTGAAGCAAACATGTTCCTCTTCACATGGTGACAGGAGAGAGAAGTTTCAGCAGAGGAAATGCCAGATGCTTAGAAAACTATCAGAACTTAAGAGATCTTAGTCACTATCATGAGAACAGCATGGGGGAAACTGTCCTTATGATTCAATTACCTCCCACTGGATTCCTCCCATGACACGTGGGAACTATGGGGATTGCAACTCAAGATGAGGTTTGAGTGGGAACACAACTAATCCATATTGACAACCTAGGCAATATTATTCGGGACATAAGAAAGGGCCAATATTTCATGAGGATGACACTAAAAGCAGTTGCAACAGAAGTAAAAATTGGCAAATGGGATCTAATTAAACTAAAGAGCTTCTGCATATCAAAAGTAACTATCAACAAAATGAACAGACAATCCACAGAATGGGAGAAAATGAGAAATATTTGTAAACTATGCATCTGACAAAGCTCTAGTATCCAACATCTGCAAGGAAGTTAAACAAATTTACAGGAACAAAACAACCCCATTAAAAAGCCAGCAAAGGACAGAGAAATACACATCAAAATAACAATGGGATGTCATCTCACACCAGTAAAAATGGCTATTACTAAAAGTAAAAAAAAAAAAAAAGAAAAAAAAGATCGTGATAAGGTTTAAAATAAAAGGGGACACTTACACAGTTTGTGGGAGTGTAAATTACTTCAACAATTGTGGAAAGCATTATGAAGACTTCTCAAAGAGCTAAAAACAGAATTACTATTTGATCTAGCAATGCAATTACTGGGTATATACCAAAGGAATATAAATTGTTCTATCACAAAGACACATGCACGTGTATGTTCACTGCAGCAGTATTCACAGTAGCAAAGACATGAAATCAACATAAATGTCCATTAATGGTAGACTGGATAAAGATAATGCGTCACATACACACCATGGAACACTATGCAGCCATAAAAAAGCGTAAGATCATGTCCTTCAAGGGAACACAGATGGGGCTGGAGGCCATTTTCCTTAGCAAACTAATGCAGGAACAGAAAATAAAATACAGCATGTTCTCACTTATAAGTGGTAGCGAAATGATGAAAACACATAGACACAAAGAGGAGTAAAACTGACACCGAGGCCTACCTGAGGGTGGAGGGTAGGAGGAGGAAAAGGAGCAGAAAAAACAACTATTGGATACTAGGTTTAGTACTTGGGTGATTAAATAATTTGTACAACAAACCCGCATAACATAACACCTATATAACAAATCTGCACATGTACAACAGAACCTAAGAGTTATAAAAAACGAGAAACGTCTAAAAATTTGTCTATTTAATTTGCTAAACGAACTTATAAAATGTTGTAAATAAAAATGTTTTTGGTGGTGTGAACTTTTTATTATTAATATTGGTAAGATGTATTTTACAATTTTTAATTGTTCATTTTGCTAGGAGCCGTTCACTTTTATTAATCTTGTCAAATAATTACCTTTTAAAATTTGTGATTTTGTATGTTAGAGATTCTTTCTATTTTGATTATTTCAGTTTTATAATAATTTCTTTCTACTTCATGGGTTTAATTTACTGCTATTTTTCTGGTTTTTTGAGAATAAGACAGATTACTGATTGTGACTATTAATATTTTTTCTAACATATCTTTTGAAAACTATATGCTTTATCATAAACATGGCTTTTCTTCAATTAACATCTATTTTGATTGATATTATACCAGATTTCTTTTGTTAATAATTGTATGGTTAATAATTGCATATTATTTAATTTTTATCTTTTTTCTACTTTCTGTAGTCTTTAGAAAATGAGTCTCTTACAAGCAGTATACAGAATAATTTTACATATTTTTTTCAGAGGGTAAAACTCTGAAGTTTAAACTCTGGCAATTTAAATATTTTATTTAAAGTATTTAGTCAAAATTAATTTAATGTATTGCTGATTTATTTAGGTTTATATTTAACTTTACTGTTCAAAATTAATCTATGTGTTATATTTGTATGTGTTTTCCTATGGGAGAAATTAGAAGCTTTACTATTATATATATTCAGGTGGATTTTTAAATTTTTTACTACTTAAGCTTTGTAGTGGTTCTTAATTTTTTAAGTTAATATTGTTAGTCAGTTTGGGAAAATCCTTAGGCATTATCACTTTAAATATTGCTTTTTCCCCATTTGTTCTCTATTCTACTTTGGATACTTCATTTATCTTATTTATGCCTTTAACTAATTGTTTTATCTGTTTCTTATGCTATTTCATGTATTCTATGATCTTAATTGGTAATATATGTTCTTCATTTTGGTTACTGATTTTGTTTCCAATTCACTAAACAAGTGCTCCGCTTGACCTAATATCTTGATTAAACTCATCTTTGAGTTAATTTAAGATATCTTTCTAATTGCTATAATGTGCATATAATCCATTCATTTTTATTGCAATGTCCTATTGAAAATCTCTATAGTTTATTCACTTTTGTATCTTTTTTCTATACATTCTTGAACATACTGAAGTAGTTGTTTGCTCTCTGTAAATCACAATATTTGAATTAATAGTAAGTTTGTGTTGCTTGTCTGGTTTTGTTTCTCGTTTTATTGTTATATCTTTCTTGTTAAATAGTTGGAGGGAAATTGGTGATAGAACCACTTACCAGAGTGAAAAAACCTCTCAATTAAAGAGGCATTGAGTAGAATATGCAGAACGTTTTTTTCTCAACAGTGGATAAAAAATTATCCTCAGACAAAAGTCTTCTCTGATCCTGACCAGCAAAGTTTAAAAGCATGACCTGAAAGCGTAAATCTATTTTCATGTAGCTTAAGTATTTCCAAGAATGAAGTCCTACGAGATCTATTATAATATAAATATATTAAGGAATTGACAATATAAAATTTACGTTTTCTAACAACCAACCAAAAATTACCAGATATACTAAATAAGAAAAGATAATTCATAAGAAAGAGAAGAAAAAAATCAATCAAGACTTACTGAGAAATTGCACAGATGACACAATTTGTAGATAAAGACATTAAGACATTAAAATTATAGTTAAAATTATACTTTATAAATCCAAAAAGCTGGAGGAACTATTGAATAAGTTAATAGAGTCAAAGAATAACGGGACATACATATATTTGTAATATATATATATATATATACACACACACACATATATATACACACACACATTGCAATATCATAGATAAAAAATGCCACTGGATGAGATCGATGGCAGATTAGATGTTGCAGAATAGTCAGTTTGAAGAAATAACAAAAGATATTATATCAAATAAAATGTCAGAATAATTTTTAAACATTAACGGAACAATAGTGATCTGCAGAACAATTTAAATTGGTCTGATATCCTTAAAATTGGAGTGCCCGAAGGATGGCGGGTAGCATAAAGAAATTTAAAAATTACTTGTTAAAATACATCCAAAGTTATGGAAGCTATACATGCACAGATGTAACAAGGTCAGTGAACTGAATCCCGAGGCCAGGAAACAAGAATAAAACACAAAGTTACACTAAAATCAAATGTTTAGAAATGAGTGATAAAGATATCATCATAAAAATATTCTAAAAGAATAGAAGCTCATTATGTACAGAGACATACAGATTAGGATGGGAGTAGATTTTTAGCAGAAACAAAAACAGAAAATAGTAAAGAACATCTTTAAAAACGGATGAAAAACAAAATTGCAACCTAGAGTATATTACCCAGGAAAAATACTTTTCCAAGTCAAAGGTGAAATACAGATATTTTCAGCATTTAAACAGCTGAAACATTCTATCACTAGCACATATAAACTCCCCCAAAATAGGATGCTGTTAAGGCAGAAAGAAAATGGTAAAAGGTTAAATTCTAGAACTATACAAAAGAATGAAAAGCATTAAAAAATAGTATGAGAAAATATAAAAATACATTTTATTATAATTTAAATCTCTTTACAAGATAATTGTTAAAGGTAAAAATAATTATTATGTATAGTGTGCTAGTTGCAGTGGTTCATCTGTAATCCCAGTACTTTGCCAGACCAAGGCACCTGAAGCCAACAGTTTGAGACCAGCCTGGGCAGCATAGTGAAACCCTGTCTCTGCAAAAGATAATAAATTACTCAAGTGCAGTGGTGCATGCCCATAGTCCCAGCTACTTGGGAAGCCGTGTTTGGAGGACTGCTTGAGCCCAGGAGTTTGAGGCTATTGTGAGCCATTATTGCACCACTATACTCCAGCCTGGGCAACAGACCAAGACCTTGTCTCTAATAAATAAAAATATAGATAATGGGAACTATAGTAATGTAAAAGTAAACTATGTGTAAAAAGTAATACAAAGGACAATAATGAAAGGAAAACGGAGAAAAAATAAAAGTATGTTTTAATAAAGCTTTTATACTATACACAAAGCAGAATAATATAAACTGAGGAAGAATGTGACAAACTAAAAATGAATAATATAAACCCAAAAGCAGCTTCTATTTTACTTTATTTTTATTTATTTATTTAAACTTTTATTTCAGGGCTACGTGTGAAGGTTTGTTACATAGGTAAACTCATGTCACAGGGGTTCACTGTACAGATTATTTCATCACCCCTGTATTAAGCTCAGTGCCCAACAGTTATCTTTCCTGTTCCTCTTTCTCCTATAACCCTCATTCTCAAGCAGCCCCCATGTCTCTTGCTCCCTTTGTGTTCTCGAGTTATCATCATTTAGATCTCACTTATAAGTGAGAACATGATATATTTGGTATTATATTTCTGTGCTAGTTTGCTAAGAATAATGGACTTGAGCTCCATCTATGTTCCAGCAGAAGACACGATCTTATTCATTTTTTAAGGCTGCATGGTATTCCATAGTGTATATGTCCCACATTGTCTTTATTTAATCTGCTATTGTTGGGCATTTAGGTTGATTCCTTGAGTTTGCTATTGTGACTAGTGTAAGCAGCTATTTTAAAAAAATACATAATCATAGGTAAGCAAACAAAAATAATCAATTAATTTAAAAGAGGAGAGAAAAGAGGTCCAATTAAACAAAACACAAACAAGCAGAAAAAAAGGTAGTAAGAAGGGAAACATAAATTCAATTATATTGATAATAATGTTAAATATAAACTGTTCATACAAGCCAATTAGAAGGCAAGAATTGCTGGGTTAGATAAAAGAACTACATACTGTCTGCATGAATCCACTTTTAATATGTAGACACAAATAAAATACATATAAAAATTGAGAAAAGTATATCATGCAAACCTTTTTATAAGTCAACAAGCTGAGATAGCAGTATACTCTTAGACAAAATAAAGCAAAGTATATTAGCAGGGATAAAGAGGATAATTTTATAACGATAAAAGTTTAAATTTTTAAAGAGTACATACAATGCTAAATGTTTATGCAACTTCAAAATGTATGAAGCAAAACCTGTTAGAACTCTAAGCAGAATTGGAAAAATCTATAAATATATGAAACATTTTTTAATAATTTTCTCTTAATAGTTGATTCAACAAATAAATACAAAATCAGTTATAATTCAGAAAACTTGTAAAATGCTATTAACCAGCTTGACCAAATTGATGTTTATAGATCACTTCATTTAAAAACATCACAATACACATAATTATAATTTCACACAAAACATTTACCCTAGGGAAGGTATAATTTATCATATAACATTATATTATATGATATACTATATTATATGCCACATTATCAATATAAGTAAGGGTCCCATATCTATGACAGAAATTGAGTTTATAGGAAGAAATTTCCAATAATGAAAACTGCAAGTTCTGATGGTTTCAATAGTCAATTCTATCAAATCCTTAAGGAAGCTATAATATTAATTGCATAGAAACTCTTTCAGAAAATGAAGACGAGGGAGTGCTTCTCAATTCTTTCTATGAGGTCAGCATAATTCTGACACAACAAAGGATAAAACTATTAAAAAAAAAAAACCCACCAAAGCTATAGACAAATATTACTCAAAACACAAATTCATACCACCCTAAGTGATATACAGAATCAACACAATCTGTATCAAAATGTTAATGGCAGTCTCACTGAAATACAAAGAAATAATCCTAAAATTTATATAGAACAACAAAAGACTAAATAGCCAAAGCAGTATGGAGCAAAAATAAACAAAAAGAAAAAAACCATAGCTGGAAGACCACATTTTCTGATTTCAAAATATATTACCAAAGTACAGTGATCAAAACAGTATGGTACTGTCATAAAAACAAACATATGGACCAATGGAATATAATAGAGAGCTCAGAAATAAATTCACACATTTATAGTCAATTAATCTTTGGTAAGTTTGCCAAAACACATAATGGGTAAAAGATAGTCTCTTCAATAAATAATGTTGGGAAAACTGGCAATCCAAAAGGATAAGAATGAAACTCAGTCTGTATTTTACACCATACAAATAATCAACTCAAAATAGCTTAAAAATCGAAACTTAAGATCTGAAATCATACAACTCCTAGAAGAAAACATAGGGGATAAGCTCCTTGATATTGGCCTTGTGTGTATATATAGTATATGATACCAAAATACCTGGCAACAAAAACTAAAATTAGCAAGTAGTACTACATCATACTCAAATGTTTCTGCACAGAAAAGGAAACAATCAACAAAATGAAAAGGCAGGCTATGAATTGGGTTTACATTTTGCCAACCATATACTTCATAAGGAGTTGAAATACAAAATATGTAATGAACTCACAAAACTCAATAGCAAAATAACAAATCACCTGAGATTTAAAAGGACGAAGTACCTGAATAATTTTTTTTTTTCCAAAAAGACATAAAAATAGCCAATGGGTATAAGAAAAAGTGTTAAACATTACTAATCATCAGGAAAATGCCAATCAAAACCACAATAATATATTACTTTATGCATGTTAGAATGAATATATTCAAATAGATGAGATAACAAGTGTTGGAGAGAGTGTGGAGAAAACAGAACCCTTGTTCATTGTTGGTGGGAATGTAAATTATTACAGCCATTATTGGAAAGCTAAATGGAGATTCCTCAAAAAACAAAAAATAAAACTACTATGTGATCCAGCAGTTCCACTACCAGGTATACATCCAAATAAAATGCAATCAGTATGTCAGAGAGCTATCTGCACTTTTATGTTTATGGCAGAACTATTCACAACATCTAAGATATGGAATAAACCTAAGTATTTATCAACGAATAAATGATAAAGAAACTTTGTTATATTCGCACAATGGAATGCTCTTCAGCCATAAAAAAGAAGGAAATCCTGACAGACATTGTCTACTACATACATGAACCTGGAAGACATTATGCTGAATGAATTAAGCCAGATACAAAAGACAAATGCTGTATAATTTCACGTATATGTCAAGCCTAAAATACTTAAATACACGTAAACGGAGAGTAGAATGGTGGTTACCAGGAGCAAGGGGTGCCAGGGTTAAGGAGGATGAGAAAACGAAAGTCACAAGGTTCATTAGGGAAGTGGGAGCCTAGGAAAGTCAGGGTGACACCATTTTAAAATCAACTCCATCTTAAAACTAGCAAGCTACATTCCTTGCCAGAAACAACCCAAGGTTCTAAAATGTTTACAGCTAAGGAAGCAGCTTGGTAATGCCTGCAAGGACAAACTCTTACAACAACAGAAAGTCAAGATGTCCCAATACCCTTAACAATATATGCTTTCAAAATAATTATAGTTATGTTTTAATGCTTACACAGTAAAGTGTCAAAGATGGTTTTCCTTCAATCAATAGAACAATAATTTTGTCATGCTCTCAGCCCACCCTCAAATAGGTACAGCTTAATTTAGTCTTTACATAGACAAGACCCTGATATAAGAAAAATTTAAAACAATGATGGTGCATTCCTCTGCTTGCTTTCTGAGGATGCCCTACTCTGTAATAGAGTACTTTTCAATAAACCATTTCTTTTCATTGCACTCTACAACTCACGTTGAATTGATGCATGAGATCCAAAAATCCTCTCTTGAGATCTAGATACCTTTTCTAATAACAGGTAAAAACTTACAGGTATGTAGAATGAATAAATCTACAGATGTAATCTCCAACATGAGGACTTCAGTTAATAATATTGTATTGTGTATTGAAAATTTGCTAAAGAATCAACTTTAAGTGTTCTTACAACAAAGAAAGTAACTATGTAAAGTGATGGTGATGTTACTTTGCTTGATTATGCTCACCATTTTACTATGTATACATACATCAAAACATCATCTTGTGCACCTTAAATATGTACAATATTTTTAAAATTCATGTATAAAAATAAAGATATAAATAAAGGAAAAATAAATACATGTCCAAAAATATTTAAAATTAATTCAACTGAATACAATTATATGTAAAATGATAATGCACTGTCATTAACTGAGGTTAATCCTGGAGTTGCAAGGTTGAGGTAACATTCAAAAATCTATCGTTCTAATTCAAAAAACATAATAGATCTATAAAAAATCATTTGATAAAATTCAGCATTCGTCCTCGACAAAATATTTCAGAAAATGGTAAATAAGAAAATTTCTCAACATGATAAAGGGCTTCTATGCAAAATTCTGTAGTCTAACACACTTAGTGGTGAAAAAGTTAATGTTATCTTCCTTATACTACAAAAAAATGCAAGAATATCTGCTCTTCACTAAAATAATCTATAGCTGGGTGATCTAGCCATGGAAATAAAGCAAGAAAAATAAATAAAAGGCATTCAAGTCAGACAGAAACACCCAAAACTGTGTTGCTCTCAAAATGGCATGAATATTTATGCAAAAATGTCTATGGAATCTATTTTTTAAAATGTACTAGAATTAATATTTGGGGTTAGCATGTTTATGGCATAACAGATGACATAGTTTGGCTCTGTGTCGCCACCCAAATCTCATCTTGAACTGTCATCCCCAGGTGTTGAGGGAGGGACGTGGTAGGAGGCAACCTGAACATGGAGATGTTTTCCCCCATGTTGTTCTCATGACAGTGAGTGAATTCTCATGAGATCTAGTTGTTTGATAAGTGTGGGGCTCTTTCCCCTTGGTGTTCTTGCTCTCTCCTGATGCCATGTAAGATGTGCCTGCTTCCACTTTTGCCATGATTGTAAGTTTACTGAGGCCTCCCCAGCTATGTGGAACTGTGAGTCAATTAAACCTCTTTTTTAGATAAATTAATCTAGTCTCTGGCAGTGTGAAAGCAGACAAATACACCAGATCATTAAATAAAAACAACTGTCTTTTTATGTAATACAACACACCATCAGAAACTGAGTTAAATTTATAATAGCATCAAAACTATGGAAAAATTAGAGATGAATGTGATAAAATATATGTAAGATCTGTACACCGAAAATGGAAAGACTTTGTTGAGAGAAATTTAAAAATAAATGAATGAAGAGATATGCTGTTTTTATGGATTGAAAGACATGATATTTTTGTGATATCTAACCTCCTCAAATATGTCCATAGGGTGAATACAATATCAATTATAATCCCAGCAAAGATTTTGTTACAGAAATTGAAAAACTAATTTAAACATTTGTATAAAAATGTAAGGGAAGTAAAATAACTAAGGAAATACACTGACTTCAACACTTACAAAGCTGAAATAATATTCAAGATAGTGAGGTATTGTTGTTACAATAGAAAAATAGAACACTGGCCAGGTGTGCTGCCTCACACCTGTAATCCCCACAATTTAGGAGGCTGAGTTGGGTGAACTGCTTGAGCCCAGAGGTTTAAAAACAGCTTGGGCAACATAATGAAATCCCATTTTTATAAAAAGCAATACCAAAATTAGCTTGATGCAGTGGTATGCACCTGCGGTCCCAGCTGCTTGGGAGGCTGAGGCAGGAGAATCACTTGAGCCTGGGAGGTCAAGGCTGCAGTGAGCTGTGTTTGCACAGCTGCACTTCATTTTGGGTGGCAGAGTGAAATCCTGTCAAAAAAAAAAAAAAGACACTGGAACAGAATAGAGAACCCAGAAATAGATCTGTGGTATCAATTTGTGATAAAGTAAAAAAGACACTCCATTAGTTAATGGAAAATCGGTTGTTCCACAGATTTGGCATAATTGACTATCCCATGGGAAGTGAAAATATTATTTTCATATAGCAAAAGTAATTCAAAATAGAGTATAATACTAGATGCAAACCTAGAATTATTATACTTTCAGAACAAAACATAAGCATAAATCTTTGTAATCTTGGCTTAGGCAAAGACTTCTTATTTACAATATCAAAAGTACTGTCTATAAAAAGACAAAAATAGCAAATTTGGCAGTATCAAAACAGAAAACTTTGCTTTCAAAATACATTGTAAAGACAAAGTACAGACTGAGTGAAAAACTTTATAGGTCACATATCCAATAAACAACTTGTATCCAGAATATATGAAGAACTCTGAAAACGTAGTAGTAAGAAAATAACCCAATACAAAATGAACAAAAGATTAGAACATATTTTTTATCAAAGAAGATATAGTTATGTCAAAAATCACATTAAGAAAATGTTCAACATCATTATTATTAAGAGAATGGAAATTATAACAATGAAATTCATTATATACCTATTAGAACACCCAAATTTAAAATTGACCATACCAAGTTTTGACAAGCACATAAAGCATCTGGAACTCTCACCCACTTCTGGTGAGAATATAACATGATTTAACAATTTTTGAAAGAAGACTGCCAGCTTCATCAAAGATGGAATATACTCTTACTCTGTAACCAATTATTTTTATTCCTTCACCTTTATTTAAGAGAAATGAAAACATATGTCCATACAATGACTTGCATACAAGCATTCATAATAGTTTATTTATAATAACATTGGATTTGAAAAAGCTCAAATATCTATCAAGAAGTGAATGAGAAAAACAAATTGTGACATATTCATACCATAAAGTACTATTTAGCAATAAATGCAACTGGGTTATTGATATGCATCACAATATAGACAAATATCAACCTAACCACACTGTGTAAAGGGAACTTGTAAAATGAGTACATGTTATATTTATATTTTTGTAAGATTGTAGGCAATACAATCTTACCTACTGTGACAGAAAGCAGATCAGTGACTTCCTGGTGGCAGTAACCGCAAAAGGAGGAAAATTTTAGAGGTTAAGTAGCTGCATTTTCTTGACTATGGTGATGGTTTCACAGGCCTATTCATATATTAAACCTTCTAAGAATGTGCACTTCATCTAGTATCTAGTGTCTTATAGGTAATTTATATCTCAATAGTGTTGAATTATATATGGCAATCTACAAATCTATATTGTTTGAATTCACTGTGGGGAATATTGCCTCTCTTATTGGTGTCGGGCTTCCTCAGAAGAACCTTCCATTCTGGAGACTTTTTGTGACTATAGTGTTTACACAAGGAAGGTAATAAACAACTGTTTCCTAAAGAAATAACTTGCA
Organism: Colobus angolensis palliatus; assembly: GCF_000951035.1. Taxonomy (NCBI): domain Eukaryota; kingdom Metazoa; phylum Chordata; class Mammalia; order Primates; family Cercopithecidae; genus Colobus; species Colobus angolensis. Next base: position 8,353,249 of record NW_012115155.1, on the reverse strand, counting down.
TGAGTAAATGGACAAATGAATTTTTGAATGAGAAGGTATATCTTCTCATTAACCTTATAGTGTATGTTCTCATAGAAATAAACACATACTGGCCCCCTGCGTTACATATTATCTACACAGATGTGTTCTGAGGGTCTCTGGGAATTAGGCATCTCTCAGCTAATTGTTAGTGACCAATATCCTTTCCATCATCTGCTGAACTATTGTGTTGCTCAGTCACCTCTTTTGTTTAGTCAACAACTTCAGATTGCACCCCACCATCTCAGCTTTGTGTGGAGAGTCTATGTGCTATTATCAGCAACATGAATAGTGTAAGGCATTGGTTATGTTATTAAGGTACCAAGGTCCTATAAAGGCGACAGAGAGCAAAGCATAAAATTAAAATACAGCGTAGTAGGGACCAAGTTAAGTACAGGGTTGGTTCTGTTCAAGGAGAAGCAGCATTGGTTGAAGCAAGGAGGAAGAAGGCTAATCAAAAACAACAAAAGATCTTTCAGAAAGGGAGTGGATTAGATAAGAAAATAGGGGTGACATGTGCAGGAAAGGGCATTGTGAGAGGAGTGGCTAGAGGGAAGCTAGAGATTAAATCCAAATTAAACGCATGTTCTTTCTCATTTTATTTTCTTGAAATAGGTAGAGGCAAAGGCACTGGAAGACACAGATTTCCTGGTGGAAGGAGCTGTAGAAATTTCGAAAAGGGCATTGTGCAAGAAGGTGTAAGAGTTGCAAAGACAAGTGTAGTCAATGCTGCAATTTGAGGTAAATTTGCTCAGAGACCTGCTAAAATGCCAATGTTTTTCTTTTCTTAGATAATACTACCTGGACCACATTGAACAGAGCATGTAAAATCCAGAAAAAGACTTGTTTCTGTGCATTGTTTTCAGTAGTCTAGTGGTAGGCTCAAGCCTCCTGTGCTCGTGAGTAGAGCACATAAGTAAACAGATATATCAGCTTCTCAGACAGATCTTGTTATAAACCCAAGACTCCTATAAATCTTTTTTAGAAGTTCTGCACACCATTCTGCTCCAGCTTGAATAAGTGGCTTGGTAAAATGGCAGATAGGAGGCAGGACTAACTTGCAGCTCCCACTTCGATGGACACAGCATGTGGAGATTCATATTGTGAATTATTGCTCCAAGAACTACCACAGGAACATACCCGGAACACTGAAAGAATTCACAGAACTTTTGGAAAACATGGCTTACCACTGCAAACTTCTAGAGACAGCCACAAAATCATGAGTGTCCAAAGTGTGAGAGGAGGAAAGTCTGCCCCAAACACACATCTTCACATGGGAGCCTGAAAATCTGAATCATGAGAGAAGGATTGATTTAATCTTACATAGAGCTGAAGCAAATTTAGAGAGCCAAGCAAAATACAAAAGTGGAAGAAGCAGCGAGAAGAGCCTTGAGGCACTCTTAGTTCCCAAGGAAGCCCAGGGAAACAATTTCTGACTGACGGAAATTTCTAGCTGAACTTTGTACTAATTTCAACCAAACGTGCATTTTCCAGGGCAGAATCTTGGGGTGGGAGGTGAACAGGAAGTGCAGATAGGAGGACAGAAGCTGTGGTGAAGAGGGCAAAGTCTGAAAGCCCTGATGGTTTTCTCAGCAGGGAGGCCTGGAGCGTAGAGCAAGTTCCCAGCTCTGCTCATTGGCTGCCTGGATATAAACTCGGTGCTGTTGGGGCAGCACAGAGAAACAGAACTGAGACTGGCCTTTCTGGCTGCCTGGGAGCTTGATGAGGCCTGTCATTGCTGGCTTTCCCTCACTTCCCTGGCACTCTGTATGACACAGCAGAAGTAGCCATAATCACCCTGGGAACATAACTTTATTGACCTGAGAACCACACCTCCATTCACCACAGTGGCTGTAGCAAGGCCCACCCGAGGAGTCTTGAGCTCAGACACGCCTAACTCTACCCCCACCTGATGGTCTTTCTCTACCCACCCCAGTAGCCTAAGACAAAGCACACAAGCTCTTGGGAGCTCCATGGCCCAGGCCACTGCCTGGGAAATTTATTCAGGCAAACCTAGGGCAAGCTTGTATCCTCCCTGTACTAACACAGCTGATGCTCTCTTGAAAGAGCTAACTCCTCTATTAACACAACTCATGAAAGAACAACCCAGCCACAAGAAAGGAGAAAACAACAGCTAACTGCGCCACCTGTAATAACGTGGCTAACCAGGCATCCTGAGTTTGTCCACATTACAACTTAATGCCAGCACAACCACCATTCAAGAATACCAGTGCACTAAACAAAACTACAATCGAGGTCCCACACAGAGTTCACCTCACTTCCTTGCTACCTCCAGCAGAGCAGAGGCTGGTATCCATGGCTGAGAGATCTGAGGATGGATTACTTCACAGAACTCTTGTAGACACTCTTCAGTAGCAGCCTGGAGCCCAGTAGCTCCACTGGGTGGTTATGCCCAGAAGAGAAATAACAATCACTGCAGTCCACATCCCAGGAAGCCCCATCCCGAGGGGAAGGGGAAGTGTACCACATCAAGGGAAAATCACAGGAGACAAAACAATCTGAACAGCAACCACTGAGCCTGAGATCTTTCCTCTGACATAGTCCACATAAATGAGAAGGAACCAGAAAAACAATTCTGGTAATATGACAAAACGAGTTTTGTAACACCCCAAAAAATCACACTAGCTCACCAGCCATGGATCCAAATCAAGAAGTAATTTCTGAATTGCCAGAGAAAGAATTCAGAAGTTCCATTATTAAGCTACTCAAGGAGGGACCAGAGAAAGGTGAATACCATTTAAAGAAATGTAAAAAAAGTTATAGGAGATAGACAGAAAAATCTCCCAAGAAATACATAGCATAAATAAAAAAAGATCACGACTTCTGGAAATAAAGAACACACTTAGAGAAATGCAAACCACACTGGAGAGTCTAAACAATAGAACTGAAAGCCGGGCGCAGTGGCTCAAGCCTGTAATCCCAGCACTTTGGGAGGCCGAGACGGGTGGATCACGA
>NW_012115155.1:8340779-8346581 GCF_000951035.1 Colobus angolensis palliatus | reverse complement strand
GGATGGTCTCGATCTCCTGACCTCGTGATCCGCCCGTCTCGGCCTCCCAAAGTGCTGGGATTACAGGCTTGAGCCACCGCGCCCGGCCAAATGAGGACTTTCATACTGTATCTACCTATGTAATTTCTTCTTAACTCCTGTATCAAATGGACTTAACAGATATTTACAGAACGTTCTACCCAACAAGCAGAATGTAACTTCTATTTATCATTACATGGAATATTCTCCAAGATATACCATATGATAGGCCACAAAACAAGTCTTAATAAATTTATGAAAATCTAAATTATATCAAGTACTCTCAGACCACAATGGAATAAAATTGGAAATAAATTCCGAAAGGAACCCTTAAAAACATGCAAATACATGAAAATTAAATAACCTGCTCCTCAATGATCATTGGGTCAATAATGAAATCAAAATGGAAATCAAAAACATATTTGCACTGAACAATAATAGTGACACAACTAATCAAAATCTCTGAAACACAGCAAAGGCAGTGCAAAGAGAAAAGTTCATAGCTTTAAATTCCTACATCAAAAAGTCTGAAAGAACACAAATAGGCAATCTAAGGTCACATTTCAAGGAACCAGAGAAACAAGAACAAACCAAACACAAACCCAGCAGAAGAGAAATAACAAAGATCAGAACAGAACTAAATGAAATTAAATAACAAAAAACACAAAAGATAAATAAAACAAAAAGCTGGTTCTTTGAAAAGGTAAATAAAAGTGATAGACCATTAGTGAGATTAACCAATAAGAGAAGAGAGAAAATCCAAATAAGCTCAGTTAGAAATGAAATGGGAGATATTTCAACTGACACCACAGAAATACAGATCATTCAAGGCTATTAGGAACACCTTTACATATACAAACTGGAAAACCTAGAGGAGATGGTTAAATTCCTGAAACTCAACCCTCCTAGATTAAACAAGGAAGAAAGGAAGAAACAAAAACTTTGAACAGACCAATAACAAGCATCAAGTTTGAAATGGTAATTTTTTTAAAAACCTGCCAACAACAACAAAAAAGTCCAGGACTGGACGGATTTACAGCTGAATTCTGTCAGACATTGTACCAATCCTGTCGACACTTACAAAATATAGAGAAAGGGAATCATCCCTAAATTGTTCTACAAAGACAGTTTCACCCTAATACCAAAACCAGGAAAGAATGTCACAATGACAACAAAATACAGACCGATATCCTTGATGAACATAGATGTAAAAATTTTCAACAAAATATTAGCTAACCAAATATAACAGCATAACAAAAAGATAATCCACCATGATCATGTGAGTTTCATACCATGAATGTAGGGATGGTTTAACATATGCATGTCAACAAATGTGATATGCCACGTAAACAGAATTAAAAACAAAAACCACATGATTATTTCAATAGATACAGAAAAAGCATTTGACAAAATTCAGCTTCCCTTTATGATTAAAACCCTCAGCAAAATCAGCATAGAAAGGACATCACCTAAGATAATAAAGACATCTATGACAAACTCACAGCCAACATTATACTGAATGGGGAACAGATGAAAGCATTCCCCTGAGAACTTGACTAAGACAAGGATGCCCACTTTTACCACTTCTATTTAACACAGTACTGGAAGTCCTGGCCAGAGGAATCAGATTAGAGAAAGAAGTAGAGGGCATCCAATATTGGTAAAGAGAAAGTCAAACTGTCACTCTTTGCTGATGATGTAATCATATACCTAGAAGACCCTAAAGACTCATTCAAAAAGCTCCTGGAACTGGTAAATGAATTCAGCAAAGTTTCAGGATACAAAATTAATGTACACAAATCAGTAGCTCTGCTATACACCAACAGCAACCAAGCTAAGAATCAAATCAAGAACTCAACCCCTTTCATAATAGCTGCAAAAAACTGAAATAAAATCCTTAAGATTATACCTAACCAAAGATGTGAAAGACCTCTACATGGAAGATTACAAAACACTGCTGAAAAAATTATAGTTGATGCAAACAAATGGAAACACATCCCATGTTCATGGATGGGTAGAATCAATATTGTGAAAATAATTATAATACCAAAAACAATCCACAAATTAAATGCAATTCCCATAAAATGCCATCATCACTCTTCAGAGAACTAGAAAAAAAATCCTAAGATATATAAGGAACCAAAAAATAGTCCATACAGCCAAAGCAAGACTAAGCAAAAAGAACAAACCTAGAGGCATTACATTACTCAACTTCAAACTATACTACAAGGCTATAGTCACCAAACAGTGTGGTACTGCCATAAAAATAAACACATAGACCAATGGAACCAAATAGAGAACCCAGAAATAAAGCCAAATGCTTTCAGCCAACTGACCTTTGACAAAGCATAAAAAAACATAAAAAGGGGAAAGACACCCTATTCAACAAATGATGTGGGATAATTGCCCAGCCACATGTAGAAGAAAGAAGCTGGATCCTCATTTCTCACCTTATGCAAAAATCAACTCAAGATAGATCAAAGATTTCAATCTAAGACCTGAAACCATAAAAATTCTAAAAGACAGCATTGGAAAAGCTCTTCTAGACATTGGCTTAAGCAAAGATTTCATGATGAATAACCCAGAAGCAAATGGAACAAAAACAAAATAAATAGATGGGACTTAATTAAACTAAAATGCTTCTGTACAGCAAAAGAAATAATCAGCATAGTAAACAGACAACCCCACAGAGTGGGAGAAAATAGTTTTGCAAACTACACATTCAACAAAGGACTAATATCCAGAATCTACAAGGAAATCAAACAAACCAATAATAATAAATGAATCATCTCATCAAGAAGTGGGCTGAGGACATGAATAGACAATTCCCAAAAAAAGATACACAAATGGCCAACAAACATATAAGAAATGCTCAACAGTACTAATTATCAAGGAAATAAAAATCAAAACCACAATGCAGTATCACCTTACTTCTGCAAGAATGACCATAATTAAAGAGTAAAAAAAATAGATGTTGATGTGGATGTGTTGAAAAAGAATATTTTTACACTGCTGGAGGGAATGTAAACTAGTACAACCACTATGGAAAAGAGTGTGGAGATTCCCTAAAAATCTAAAAGTAGATCTACCGTTTGATCCAGCAATTCTATGACTGAGTGTCTACCTAGAGGAAAATAAGTCATTATATTAAAAAGATACTTGCACATGCATGTTTATAGCAGCACAATTTGAAGTTTCAAAAATACTACTACTCAGCCACAAAAAATAATGAAATAATGACATTCTCAGCAACCTGGATGGAGTTGGAGACCATGATTCTAAGTGAAGTAACTCAGGAATGGAAAACCAAACATCATATGTTTCCGTTTATCAGTAGGGACTAAGCTATGAGGGTACAAAGGCATAAGAATGGCATAATGGATGGTGTGGACTTGGGGGGAAGGGCGGGATGGGAGTGAGAAATAAAATACTACACATTGGGTACCATGCTGTTTTGTGACTATAGCCTTGTAGTATAGTTTGAAATTGAGTAATGTGATGCTTCTAGATGTATTCTACTTTTTTTTTCTCTAAAAAAAAAAAAAAAAAAAAAAAAAAAAATAGAACTGAATAAGTAAAAAAAAAAAAATAAAAATAAAAAACAATAACAAAATAATCAGAGCCCAAAGACAAGGCTTTTGAATTAACTCAATCAAACAATGGCAAAGAAAAAAAATGCAAGCAATATAAACAAAGCCTCCAAGAAGTTTGGGATTATGTTAAATGACCAAACCTAAGAATAATTGTTCTCAAGAAATAAGAGAATTCTAAAAGTTTGAAAAACATATTTGAGGTAATAATTGAGGAAAACCACCTTAGCCTTGCTAGAGATCTAGACATTCAAATACAAGAAGCTCAAGGAACACCCAGGAAATTCATTGCAAAAAGGTTATTACCTAGGCACACAGTCATCAGGTTATGTAAATTCAAAACAAAGGAAAGAATCTTAAGAGATGTGAGGCAAAAACATCAGGTAGGCCGGGCGCGATGGCTCAAGCCTGTAATCCCAGTACTTTGGGAGGCCGAGACGGGCGGATCACGAGGTCAGGAGATCGAGACCATCCTGGCTAACACGGTGAAACCCCGTCTCTACTAAAAAAAATACAAAAATCTAGCCAGGCGAGGTGGCGGGCGCCTGTAGTCCCAGCTACTCAGGAGGCTGAGGCAGGAGAATGGCGGGAACCCGGGAGGCGGAGCTTGCAGTGAGCTGAGATCCGGCCACTGCACTCCAGCTTGGGTGATAGAGCGAGACTACGTCTCAACAACAACAACAACAACAACAAAAAATCAGGTAATTTATGAAGGAAAACTTATTATATTAACAGTAGATTTCTCAGCCGAAACCTAACAAGCTAGAATGAATTGGGGTCCTATTTTTAGCCTCCTTAAACAAAACAAAACAATTATCAGTCAAGAATTTTGTATTCAGTGAAACTAAGCTTCATAAATGAAGGAAAGATACAGTCTTTCTTACACAAACAAATGTTGTGAGAATGGGCCACTACAAAGTCAGCACTATGAAAACTGCTAAACAGAGCTCCAAGTCTTGAAACACAATCTCAAAATACACCAAAATAGAACCTGTTTAGGGCATAAATCTCACAGGATCTATAAAATAATGACGCAATAACAACAACAACAAAAAACACCAGGGTATTCAGGCAACACCTAGCATGATTAATAGAACAGTATCTCACACCTTAATACTAATGCTAAATGTAAATAACCTAAATGCTCCACTTAAAACATACAGAATGACAGATGGATAAAAACTCACTAACCAAGTATCTGCTGTCTTCAAGAGACTCATTTAACAAATTATGATTCACAGAAACTTAGGGTAAAGGGGTGAAAAAAGATATTCTGTGCAAATGGACACCAAATCAAGGAGTAGTAGCTATTTTTACATTGGACAAAACAGCCTTTAAAGCAACAACAGGTAAACACAAAGTAGGATATTATATAATGATAAAAGGACTAGTACAAAAGGAAAATATCACAATCTTAAATATATGCACACCTAACACTGGATTTATAAAGCAATTTTTATAAATTTATAAAGCAAATTTATAAAGCAATTACTACTAGACCTAAGAAATGAGATAGCTGGCAAGACAATAATAATAGGGGGACTTCCATACTCCACTGACAGCACCAGACAGGTCAAGACAAATTTGACAAGAAAACAGTGGACTTAAACTATACCCTACAACAAATTGAAGCAGCTATGTTGTCTGGGGTAGAAACCTGGGGTTTGTCATCTCATGCCAAGAAAATGCAGGACATGGACAGACATGAAGAGTTTAGGTAGCAGAGGTTTAAAAGGCAGAATAAAGAGAAAGAAAAACAGCTTTCTTTCTATTGAGAGAGAGAGGACTTGCCAGAGCAAAAGACCTGTGGGCAGTGGATGTGCTGAATTTTATAGTCACGTTTGAGAAGGCAGTGTCTGATTTACACAGGACTCACAGATTGGTTCAAATAGGTATGACATTTACATAGCACATGGAGAAGGATGACCACGCCACCCCTATCTTATTATGCCAATGAATTATCCAGATGACCAAGGCCATCTTGTCTGCTCCTTACTGTATATGTGGCTGATAAACAGAAGGGAAGATAGGGCTGCCATTTTAAACATGATTGTCACAACTGCCAGCATCTATGTCTTCAGCTCAATTTAACAGGCTCTTTGTTAGAAAGGAAAATGACTCTTTGTTAGAAAGGAAAATGATTTGGGGCTGATTTTCATTAAAAGGAAAACCTTATTGAGGACTTTCTTTTTTT
>NW_012115155.1:8321750-8337019 GCF_000951035.1 Colobus angolensis palliatus | reverse complement strand
AAAAACAATAGGTTTTTGGCCCCTGCTGTCCATGTCAGCTCAGAGCTGTGCCTAGCAGATTTTAAAGGGTCTGGGTATTTTCCTTTTCTCATAGTTAATATTGCAAAATAATGCAAATCATTTTGGGAAAGAGATGAATATGTATGGGATACACATGTTATGGAATATAGCCCTTCTTTACAGCAATCAATACCTCTTGAGGTTTTGAGCCAGAAATGTGAGAATATTGAGGGAGCATGATTTCCCATGGTTCCTTACACAGTTGCATGCTAACTCCCAACTTTTTTCTGCAAATGAAAAATGTTACGAGAAGTCAGGGACCCCAAATGGAAGGACCAGCTGGAGCCATGGTAAAGGAACATAAATTGTGAAGATTTCATCTTAATATGGACATTTATCATTTCTCAAATAATACTTTTATAATTTCTTATGCCTGTCTTTAATCTCTTAATCCTGTTATCTTCATAAGCTGAGGATGTACATCACCTCAAGAGGTGATAATTGTGTTAATGCTACAAATTGATTGTGAAATGTGTGTTTGAACAATATGAAATCAGTTCACCTTGAAAAAGAACATGATAATAGTGATTTTTATGGAACAAGGGAAGACAACCATAAGATCTGACTGCCTGCGGGGTCAGGCAATAAAAGCCATATTTTTCTTCTTGCAGAGGGCCTATAAACGAACGTGCAAGTAGGAAATGTATCACTAAATCCTTTTCCTTGCAAGGAATATTAATACCCTGGGAAAATAATGCATCCCTGGGGGGAGGTCTATGAATGGCCGCTCTGAGAATGTCTGTCTTGTGCAGTTGAGGTAAGGACTGAGATAAGCCTTGGTCTCCTGCAGAACCCTCAGGCTTACTAGGATCGGGAAAACTCAGCCCTGGTAAACTTGTGGTCAGACCAGTTCTCTGCTCTCAAACTCTGTTTTCTGTTGTTTAAGATGTTTATCAAGACAATACGTGCACCGCTGAACATAGACCCTTATCAGTGGTTCTGCTTTTGCCCTTTGCCCTGTGATCTATGTTGGACCCTTATCAGTGGTTCTGCTTTTGCCCCTTGCCCTGTTCCCTCAGAAGCATGTGATGTTTGTTAGACCCTTATCAGTGGTTCTACTTTTTGCTCTTTGAAGCCTGTGATCTTTGTACCTACTCCCTGTTCTTATACTTCCTCCCCTTTTGAAACCCTTAATAAAAACTTGCTGGTCTGAGACTCAGAGGGCATCATGGTCCTACCAATATGTGATGTCAGCCCTGGTGGCCCAGCTGTAAAATTCCTCTCTTTGTACTATCTCTCTTTCTTTCTTGGCCGGCTGACACTTATGGAAAATAGAACCTACGCTGAAATATTGGGGGTGGGTTTATCCAACAGAAAAGTATGCAACACTATCTTCGGCTGTCCATCTCTCTTTACCCTAGGGATGCCATTGGCCTAGATCATTGCTGTCCAGCCTCTGTTACTGCCACATTCATCTTGTCTCTGTTTAATGCTATTACCTGTTCTCTGGTTTTCTTTAATTCTATTATTATCACCTACATTAGGTAGCTTAGCATCTGACAAGCCTCTCCCTCCATCAATATTGGCCTTCGGGGAATAGTCATTACTGTTAAATGAAGCATGCTGGTACCCACTTCGTTATTACACTGTTGAATGCCTCAATAAAGGGGCTAACCTTGGCCTCCCCAAAGAACACAGTCCAATGGTAACTTATCAGATGTTATATAATAAATGCATTCCGATATTGATCCCTCCTGAGACTTTGACTATTATCTCAATATTGTGCCAACATGGTTCTGGCAACTCTCCTTCAATTTCTGTGAATCACTGTTGAATTGATAACTTCAAGGAGGTACCCCAGCAAACTGTTAGGACCAGATTCAGGGATCCTTGTAGAAACATTATCTCGATTTCTAGATTAATGATTTAGTGATCTCTTCCTTATCTAGTCTTATATTTGATTCTATCCTCCAATCATAAAAATCTAGTATGCCTTTCCACATGTACTCCACAGGTTCTTGTAGTACCTACACACAGATTCTTCAACTCCTTTGACCTGTAGGCTCTTAAGAAGCAAGACTTGTAATTTTCTTCTTAAACTGAGTAGGCATCTGACTCAGTGATTAGTCTGGTATTAATTACGGATCATCTGAGTAGGCCTTGACAGGAACATGTGTCATCTTTTTTTGCATCTTCTTTGATTGAGTAAGGTCATTGGATCTCAAAGAGGAAAGGCTGATTTCATTGTGCAAGACCTTCAAGGGAATTTAGAACTTCTGGAGCCTTGGGTTCATCCACCAAAATGTCACCAATTCCAGGTGTAACGATCCTGTTCTTTCCCATCAGATCTCTGCCTTTGAATGGGAAGTAAGTTGGGAATACACATTTTGCAAGCTTTACCCTTCTGTTATCCTTAAAACAAGAACCTGAACTTGGTTTTTAGCTTCAGTTTTCCCTGAAGGTGCAGGAGATAGGCCTTGCCTTAAGATTGTCATCATGGGGTTTGATTAAATTGGCAAGTAATTCCCCTAAGTCTGCTAATTTCTTTCTGCAAGACTTCCATGCTGGCAAAAGAAGGTTGATAAATAACATTTTCTCCCATACTCATGAAACATCACAACTACCTGAACTCTTAATGACCTGTCCTTCATTTACATCTCATCCCAATTAACCACGAACGAAAGCTTTATAACTTTGATGCCACTGCATACTGCTCTTAGAACAATTGTGTTAGTCCAATTTGTCTTGAAAACATAGCTCAAGGCGAAACATGTGCTAATGCATTATTGAAAAGGGGAATCTTTGACCAGAAAGAAGAAAGGGAAGTAAGACAGGAAACGGTAGGAGACACATACAGAGTGGTGTGTTATGAAGCTGGCCATTATGTCACTGAGACATAGCCATGGAACATGCCTTCTAAAGATGTTCAGAAATCTTCAGGACCACCCAGTGGAGGCAACCCTGGAGAGGCAATTTATCTGTTGATTTCCTCCTGTCTCCTGAATATGGTGCCCTCCTATCCACACACATATGTGCCTTTCCAGATGGACTGCCATAAAGTCTCTCAGGCAGTGAGTAGGAACCTACACTTTATCTTTGTGTTGTGGGCTTCGGTATCAGTAAGTAATGGGAGAAGTTAGAAATTTGAGGTCTTTATTTTCACATGGTGGAAACTTAAAGGTGATAGGGTCACTTACCACAGCAGTGACTTAGAGAAGTGACCAAGCATCAGGAAAACAGGTGAGGCATTCAACCTAAAACAGGTACTCACTATACACTGGCATGGGGCCTGGCATTTAGGACACATGTTGTCTTGTAATTCACAGAAACTGCCTTGATCTTTAGATCAATTTACATTTAACTTGTCTTCTGGCCAAAAGTACCATCTGTTTCTTTGCTTCCTTGCAAGCTTTGCTTTGTGGGGCCTAATCTGTACTCCTTTTTAACTCGGCGGAAGTCCTGATGCTCTGTAGCTTGCTTGCTGCATTCTGTTGCTCTTGGAACTTCTTGAACTACCAGTGGCACATTTATGACATATACCACTTCTACAACCTGCAAACTTCCTTGGTTTCTGTCCAAAAACATGTATTTTGCTATCTCTCTAGTTACCTATTTATCTCCTTTTTTAAAAATTCAGTACCAGCAACAACTGAACTAGAATTTTTTTCTTCCTTCTGTCTTCCTAACCAGAGTATAACCTAATTATATTTTTTACTTTTTAGAGGAATAGGTCTACAGTAAGATGTAAATTTTTATGAGCACTGTCTTAAGCTTCAGCAAATTCACTTCGTATTAGAGTCCTCATCTGATAGATTAGTAACCTAAGCTTGAGCATCTAAGGGACATATGAGCGTTCCTCATCCCCTTACTAACTTGAAGGCAAGTGATTTTTATAAATTAAATATGTTCTATAATAGATATATTTGGACAATGTCAGGATGGCCCCAAAATTCTCTGTTAATCAGTAGCTCACATAAGCTGCTTCATGAGGCAAACAGTGAAACTGTCTCGTAAATCTGGAGGATATAAGTAGAGCATGCCTTTGATTCTTTATTGAACTCTCTCTCCAGTGAAAAAGTTATCATGTCAATAACTTCCATTTACCCTACTCACACGGTGGTTACTAAACTGGGAGTTGGTCCTCTGGGAATGGCATTGTGCCTCTAAGGAGGATGAGAAGAGTGTATCTGGGATGAACTTCCAAATTGGAGATAGATTTAAAACAATTACCATGTGATTAGTCTGGCTACAAAACAATCAAGATAGGTATTATATGAATTTAAATATCTATGTATTCAGCATATACATGTGAAAGTAAGGTATATTTACTAAGTATATATATATAATTTATATATCACTGTTATATGGCTAGAGAGTCAGCTTGTCACCAAATATTGGCTGTATTACAAAAAAGAAACTATGAGTTCCTGTATTTAAAAATCTCTAATTAAAATATTTAGTCTCCTGTCTATTCTACTTTTGGAAGGAATGAATAAAGACATGCCATTCTTTTAACAAATTTTTATTTCTTGTGACTATATTCCTCTAATCATTTGGCTCAAGCATAGGAAGATGAGTAAGAGTAGGAGAAAAATGTTAAGGCAAAGTTTTAATGAATAATCACATTGCTTTCTCCAACTCAATATTAAGGAACAACGTTTTAAGAATGATGGCATCGAGGGGAAGGGAAATACAGTTTGTTGAATGCATCCTATATGCCAGGTACTATTGTAACACTTTACTTGGATTCCATCATCTTCATGAAAACTCAGAGCTGATGTGAGAATCCTCAATTTATCATGAGGATTCTGGAACTAAAAGTTACATTCTTGTCCCAGAGGGGACCAGCAGGAAGAAGTCCAGGGCTGCACAGCAGTGTCACTGGGATATGGCTTGGCTGCCTGATGGTTTAAGACAAACAGTAGCTGAAGACCTCAGCTTACCCATGGAACACCTTTTTCCCTGAGGACACTTTGAAATAGGGTATCTTTATCCCTTAGCTGGCTGCTACTATTTGTCATGTCTCAATAGCCAAGTGTGCAAATTTTCTCAAAGATTACCAGGGATATCTTTCCTAGTAGCTGGAATGAATTGATGATAGTGTTTATTTGCTAGTGCTGTGTCTGATTTCTGGAAATACTTGTATGATTAATGTTATGTATCAACTTGGCTAGGCCACATTACCCGGATATTTGGTCAAACACCAGTCTGGATGTAGCTGTGTAGTTATGTTTTAAATGGGGTTATACTTAAATAGACAAACTTTGAGTAAAGCAGATGAACCTCTACGACGTGGGTGAGCCTTACCCAAACAGTTGAAGCCTTAAGAGAAAGCAGACTGAGGTTCCCCCAAAGAAAAAGAGTTCTGTTTCCAGACTGCCTTCCAACTCAAACTGCAGCATCAATTCTTCCTTAGGTCTCTAGCCTCCCGACCTTCTCTGCAGAGTTTGTACTTGTTAGCTTTCACACGAGCATGAGTCAAGTTCTTAAAATAATTCTCTCTCATCTGTTTTTTATCTCTTTTTATCTCTTTGTGTGTGTGTGTGTGTGTGTGTATATGTATATGTATATATCCACAAACTAAACAGAATTTCCACTAAGATCAGTGGAGCATCTGAGTATCATGACTTAGCTCTGCTAGACTAGGACACTGCAGATGATAATGTTTCTAACCAAGTCATGAAACCTTTCTTCCTAATATTACATATATATATATATATACACACACACACACACACACACATATATATATATATATATATACACACACATGATGTATATAACTGTAAAAGTTGTAACATTATATATAGTTGTATTAGTCCATTTTCACACTACTATAAATACCCGAGACTGGGTAATTTATAAAGGAAAGAGGTTTATTAATTGATCCACAGTTCTGCATGATGACTGTGGAGGCCTCAGGAAACTTACAATTATGGTGGAAGGGGAAGCAAACACATACTTCTTCACAAGGTGGCAAGGTGGCAGGAGAGAAGCGCAGAGCGAAGAAGGTTTTATAAGAAGCCCCTTATAAAACCATCAGATCTTATGACAACTCCCTCGGTATCACAAAGACATCATGATCTAATCACCTCCCACAAGGTTCCTCTCCCAACATGTGGGGATTACAATTCAGATTACAATTCAAGGTAAGATTTGGGTAGCGAAACGGAGCCAGGGCCTATCAATAATTACTCTATATATAGATACAGACACGCACACACACACACACACACGTATGAGACTTCTTATTAGTTTTGTTTTTGGAGAACCATGACTAATGAAACATATGATACATATTTTTTCACCACATGAAAGTCCCAATGCCTGTTACAACCCTGAATAGCATGGGAGGAATTTTTAAGGTCTAAATTCATTTCTGTTAGACATAAGGTAGAGACAGCAGAAAACAAGTACTAATAGGAAATGTGATTTTTAAAATGTTGGCATATGGTGATCCAAGTGTTCTGATATATTGGTGGCGTATAAAATGGAAAATAAAAGGTAGTAAGCATAATTTTAAAAGTTCATTCATTTGGATTTCACTGTTTCATTTCTTTAAATTTATTTAAGAGAAAAACATAGAAATATATACATACATTTCTACTTGTTTATTATTTGTATTTGGGAGAAAAAGTTCTTGAGAGCATGATCTTCCTGAGAAAAGTGATAAAAAGTAAACCAAATGTCCATAAATAAGTGAGCGTTTAAAAAATTATGGTATACCTGAATACTGGAATAGTTTACAGATATTAAAAAATAATTTTAGAAATATTAAGGATGTGAAATAATATTGATTTAGTATTAAGTGAAAATAAGAAAGGCACAGTCTACATACACTCAGAATACAAATCTTTGGGTCTGGATATTTGGTTACATGATGTTAAGCACCCCCAAGGCACTAAACAGCTGTTTCTCTGCGAGAATATTATGTGTTTGTTTTTAATTATAATTTCATCTTTTTCAAATTATTTTAAATCAATATGCAATATTTTATAGTTCAAATATTAACATAATTTTAATTGAAAATAAGAAAAATATGAAGGATGTTAAAGAGTAAGTTAGGAAAAGAAGAGGCAAAGAGGTACAAATGGAATGGAGTGGGAGAGGAAAAAGAGATCAAGACAGCCTCGGGCGCACTTAGTTAACTGAATTCCATATTCTGTGCCTCTTACAAGATCTGGTACTGTCAGATCATGTATTGCAGACATGGTGCTGCTTAGTCGAACTAAAAGGATAATGCCTTAACTCATTGACTCTATATCTACATACACCAGGAAACTGCTGAGAGAAAGAATATATTAATATATATATTTTGACCAAATGCTTAATGTTCAAGTGTGGAAGTCAGTATTTAGTCAAATCCAAGACCAAAAGCAAGACCGGGCTGAAGCCGCACATCACCATTATATGCTAAGCTTCTGGAATACAAGAACATTTCAATTTTTATCTAATAATAGTTATTAGAATGCCCTTACTACAAGTGCAAAGTCATTATTAAATTTGCCAATATTTCTCAGCACTATCATGGCTAGATAGGTCCTGCATTCTCTATATGACATATTTGCAAAACCAAGCAATTTAGAATTATAATTTAGATCTTGGAATTTCCACTAAGATCAGTGGGGGATCTGAGTATTGTGGCTTAGCTCTGCAAGTATAGAACACTGCAGAAAATAATGTTCCTAACCAGCTCATGAAACTTTCTTTCCTCTCTATAGCTGACTAAGGTGATGCCAAATTTACCTTCATTTAAAAATACAAATTGGATTGATATTTATGTGACTTCATTGAAGCCATTCCACATACTGAAGGTTTATTCACTTTTTTTTGTCTGAATATTTTCAAAAACAAAGTTGAGATTTTTAGTCTCCTATCTTTGTATTTATAATATTTGTGAATGCAATTGTAACTTCACAACTACTTGGAACAAATTTGTCCTTAATCTGTTCATGTAGAGATGAGGATGGGGTAATGTAATTGGCACACAAAATGCTGCTCCGAGTTTCCATCTGCAACTCAGCTTTCGTTGCATGACACCAATTTCAGCTTCTTTCCTGGAGTGGAATGATTTGTATATCTTTACAGGAGATTTTTTTGTAAGGAATTCTTGCACTCTTGAAATAAAGCAGTTTGATTACTTATTCAGCAGGTTTCAGCAAATGAGGTTTTTTTCTTTGCAAGCTCTTCATTATTATTATCTGCATAGTATAATATAAAAGCTTTCTTTTGTTTAAGCAGCCTGTCAAAAATCTAATAGCTGTCATTCCCTATTGGTTAAACATTTTCTATATGACAAGAAAGGTTACAAACTTTTGGATTCCATCATGTTGGTTGTCTTTGACCAGATAGCAATAATAAACAAGACACACACACACAATATATATATAGCTTATAGTCATAAGCTATATATATATATATATATAGTCATAAGCTATATATATATATAGCTTCCTTGAGATTCCTAAACTGCTCGAAGCCTTCTTCCATTGTCATAATCATTGCATAGTACATTTTGCCATTCTAAAAATATTTCTGGCTGGACGCGGTGGCTCATGCCTGTAATCCCAGCACTTTGGGAGGCCGAGGCGGGCGGATCACCTGGGGTCAGGAATTCAAGAGGAGTCCGGCCAACATGGCGAAACCCTGTCTCTACTAAAAATGCAAAAATTAGCCGGGCATGGTGGTGGACGCCTGTAATCCCAGCTACTCAGGAGGCTGAGACAGGAGAATCGCTTGAATTTGGGAGGCGGAGGCTGCAGTTGAGTGGAGATCATGCCACTGCACTCCAGCCTGGGCGACAAAGCGAGACTCCATCTCAAAACAAAAAAAAAGCAAAACAAACAAACAAATCTATCTATATATATATATTTCTTCAAGTAGTCACTATGTTGCTAGCTGTTTAAGATCCTGAAATCTTTTGCCAAGCAAGTTTACCAAAAGTATAATTATTAATTCACACCAAAGTTTTTATAAAAAATGTTTTTCATTGTTTCTCTCCCAAATATCCAATGAGACAAAAGTGACACACTGAATAAATTCCTTTCTTTTTTCTTGCCCACCACATATTATCATTAAATAAAGACATATTTTCAAAAGCATGTTTTCTAGAAATAAGACTTTACCAAGGCTTTATATATTAAGAAAAACTTAAAAAAAACTTCATCTTTATTTAAAATGGTTGACATTTCTTTAAGAATCATTTTGTCGAACTTTTTGATTAAATACTATTACTCCAAGCTATGAATATGGCTTACTGTTAGTGTTGGCATAAATGAGGTTGGTGCTATTATGCATAGTGAAATTTGGGGGTAATACAGTTGATATTTTGTTCATAACAATAATTGTCAAATAGTTTTTGAAAATTGATTCTTGGAGTTTATGGTATCAAACAAGTATAATTGAAAAATATTTTCTCAATGCTATTTTTCCTAAAGTTATGAACCTTACTGGTTCACCATTTAATTCTATACACATTAAATTGTAAGATTATTTATTATTCTATGCCATATTATTTTTAATTTGTTAAAAAATTTTGGCTCAAAAGGAACAAAATGTTTTTTCTAAAGTTATTTAGCTAACATACACTCCCAATCATTGATTTAACTGTCAATCTTTTCCCCCATTTAACTACTTCGGAGTGTATAAAATTACTAGTAAATAAATAATTATGGTAAAACAGCAGAGGTATTTTACTTTTGCAATAATACGTAATTCATCAGACTGATATTGTTTCTCCATATAAATCACATGATGATATTTCATTTAAAGTTATGCCTATGGTGCTTTCTTCTGCTTAAAATTAACCATTGAAATATAAACAATAAATCTGAATCAAATATCTGTTTATAATCCCAACTTTTTATGATGATAATCAAATATGGTGGTACCTACATGATCCCACAGTCATCGATCACAGAGAAACTTAGGAATGCCAGAAAAGGCATTTGTGATGAGTCCACCTATGTTCACAGTAGTGTGGAAATGCCTGTGACTAGGAAATTGCTACAGTAGAAGATGGGATTTACAAGTCTGGACTTTAGTACAGAATTGTAGCCATTATTGAATTATGCTCATGGATTTTGTGGTCAATCATTAGCTGTGATTAGATTAGGGTCTTAGTTTGGGCAGGCTGCTATAACAAAACACCATAGACTGGATACTTTATAAACCAGAAAAATTTATTTCTTACAGTTCTGGAGGATGAGAAGTTCATGATCCAGTGGCCAGCGAATTTGGTATCTGGTGAAGGACTGCTTTCTGATTCATAGACGGCATCCTCTTGCAGTGGCCTCACATGGTGGAAAGGACGAGGCAGCTCTGTGAGGTCTCTGTCACGAAGGCACTAATCTCATCCATGAGGACCCCACCCTCATGACCTAATCACCTCCCAAAGGCACAACGGAAGAGAATCAGATCGTCCGAGAGAGAGTATGAAATTGAAAGGAAAAAGAAGTGAGATGGAGATCTTCACATTTCTACCTCGGGCACTATTTTAATAATAACAAATGTTGATGAATCATGAGGCAAACAAGGTTCCCAGGTAGACAGAAGATTAGACTGACACCTGCTGCTCACATGCCTACAAGCCACCAACTCCCTCCCCAGCCCAACACTCACTGGTTGTCCCCATGAGAATGGCTTTCCACCCAAAACAGGTTTCACAGCCCATTTGTACTTTCATGTCTCTCTTTATCCTTTTGAGATGTCTTTAATGCTTGCTTTTTGATTAAAATGTATGTGAGAAGGGTCTCAGACTATGATTTACTCAGTCTTGTTTATTCAACTTGTGATTATAAAATCTTCTTTTTCCCCTTCTATGAGAGTTGAAAATTAAAATCTGTCCTGACGGGAGAAACGTTATTTGACAGTGAATGACTTGCTTTAGGATGATTTCAATGGCAATTGTGAAGATAATACAACATGATACCAAATAAATAATCAATCAGACTACCTATGACACACTGAACTCTGTTCTTATGTATATGGCGATACTGCCTGTCATGCTACAAGCTCAACTTCCAAGGAGTGAAGGAGTGACAGGCCTGTGCCACACAGATTCCCTCAGCATTCTACACTGCCTGCAGAGAAGTGCACCATTTCTGATGTGAATACATATGCATAAGCTAATTTGAATCTGCCTGTTTAGTTTTCCACAGCCCGCAACTCTTTTGTACAGCTTGTTTTCACAAGGGCCTGACAGCTGGCCTAATCTACCATCTTCTCAAATACTGCTCTTCTTTTTGCCTTGAAGGCCCTTCTTCAAGGGCCTTGAAACCAGGAGACAGACTGTCAGGGTGCACGAGTTCGCCTCAAGCTCTGTGTATCCCTGTGGCAGTGAGGGAAACCCACTCTGAGTCAAAGGGTACCTAGCCCAGTTTCCAAGTTTTTAAATTGGCATTATGTGATGCTTAATTGGAATTCTTTCTAGGGGCCTAAGGGATAGCAATTTCTTATCAAGATGAAAACTAATTAGTGGGCAGCTGTGAGGTGAGGAAAAAAATTCTGCAACACCTCTGAACCATACGATAGGGTGCTTACATGTGATAATATTTTCATGTCTTCTCATAACAAATTTGTTTCTTTAATTAACAAACCTAAGACTGCTGTTTATATTAAGACCACATAATCATGGACTATTCCTAGATTCAAATGATGGACATAAAGTCAAAGGATGTAAATCCAATCTAACAGGATAAACTTGCTAACGCAGCATGAGGGTGCCGTGAGCACAGATTTCACTCCTGGCGTCAGGTCAGTGAGCTCAAGTCCTGTATTTTCTTGAATAAAAAACTTCTGCTCTCAGCCCTAATTCTGAAAACATTCTGTTTTCCTTAAATGTCTACAGTCAAGTGTCTTAGCGTGGAATAGAGGACTTACCACATCCTCAATTGCCTTAACATGGAATAGAGGGCTTATCGTATCTGCTCCATTCTGTTGCGTTTTCAACTAAAAAGTCCCACATAACCACATTAGGTGTTCTTCATGTGAGTTCTTCAATCATGCCATCTCCTTCCGTAGAAATTCCATCCTCTCTCTTCTATACTGTCAAAATTGGTTTATCCTAGATGCTACATACTCTCCTGTCAGTATTCATGATTTAAATTAACCATCATTTTCTATATGCCATTGCTCACACCTATTTACTTGCACACCCCTTATGCTCTGTTCCTCGTTTGCATGTCTTTCTCCTCACTAGGAGCAGAGCTCTACTAAAGCAGAACCAAATATAACTACCATAGTGAGCTTGCAAAGAGATTTACTGAATACACTTGAACATAATTAAACCAATTTGTTTCAGGGGTAGCAGGAACATATTCAACAGAAATGGTAGTGGATACAAAGCTCATACAACTTATTTTATTGATTCAAAACTATATCTTAAGTATGTATTAGGTGCTAGCCATGGTTACAGATTCTTAGGATATTTCATTGAACAAAATGTCAGTGACTTATAGTCTAGGGGTAAAACAAATAATGAAGAATGAATACAATAAATTGGGAATTGTGAAGTGTGTTAGAGGGTGATACATGCTATGGAGAAAAAAGAAAAACATAGAGCAACGTAAAGACAGTTTGGAGTGCTAGATGAAGGGACTGACTGCAATTTTAAATAAGTTGGTCAAGATATGCCTCATTCAGATGAGGTCATTGGAGCACACACTTTGGGGATGGAGAGTTAGTAATAATGATATCTGGGAGATGATATTTCCAAGTAAAGGCAATAACCAATGCAAGATATGTGAGGTATTTTGGAGGGACAGTGAGGAGTCCAGTATGATTTGAGCTGAATGAGGGTTACAGATACCTGATGTGGGAAGGTACCAGGGATGTGTGTGTGGGTGGCAGGGAGCAGGGGGTGAAGTCAAGGACAAGGGCACAGGTCATGTAAAGCTGTGCAGGCCATGAGACAGGTTTTGGCTGTCGTTGTTAAAGAATAGGAGACCAAAGCAGAATGTTGAAAATAGAAGTAGCATGATTTATCTAGTGCTTTAAAAGAATGCTGAGTTGAGAATAGACTGTAAGGAAACAAGGATGAAAGAACACTTAAGAGGCGATAGCTGCATCTAAGTAGGAAGTGCTACAGGCTCAGAATCTGGTGGTAGCAATAAAGCTGGAGGAAGTATTCAGATTTCAGATATTTGAAAATAGAGTTGGTAGGATACTTAATTATAGGGTGGGTGATAAAGACTGAAAACAAAAATGACTCTGAGCATGTTGGCCTGGGCAACTGTAAGCATGGACTCACCACTTACTAAAATGAGAAAGGCCATAGATTAATCATCCTTGAAAGAGCATCAGGAACCCAGTTTTGGACACATGCTGTTGAAGTATCTATCGTATGTTCACAAGGAGTGCGAACAAAGCAATAGGAAATATGAATCCAGATGCCAGGAGAGAGGTCTGAGTAGAAATATAAACTTGGGAGAAACTGGCATCTTCATGACAATTAAACTATGATATGAAATGAGACCACAAAGGGAGTGCTTATAAACAGAAAAAGGAAAAGAACGAAGCATGGACTGAGTCCTAGGGAATTTGAACTTTAAGGCTGAAAGGGAAAGGAAGGATCAGCAAAATGAGGCCGATTTGAAAATGAATTAATTTGAAATGAGCCCTTCGGGTAAGCTCAGCCAACCAAGCAGGGAATATATTCTATTTCAAGGTAGTGTGTTCAGACAGCTGGGAAACGCACAAATAGAGGAAACGATCTTGCCCTCAAGAGATTTATAACCAAATTTGGAAGTAAGACAGAGTGCAGAGTGATAGACACACATACAGGAAACATTACTACTAACGCAAAAAGTTAACACTGTTAGCAAGATATATGTAATAAATATATAAAATGGCAGTGCTTTGCTCAGAATGTGTTCCCCAAAATACATGTGTTGAAACTGTGATAGTATTAAGTACAGTGTTTAGCAGGTGATTAAGTCATGAGGCAAAGCTTTCATGAATGAGATTAATGACTTTATAATAGAAGTTGAAGGGAAGCCCCTAGTCCCTTTTGCTCTTCTCTCCCTCCTGCTATGTGAGGACACAGCATTTTTCCTCTCTGGAGAAGGCAACATTCAAGGTTCCATCCTGGATATAGAAACCAGGACGTCACCAGACATTGAACCCATTGATGCCTTGATCTAGGGCTTCCTAGGCTTCACAACCATGTGCAATACATTTATGTTGTTTATAAATTATATAATCTGTGGTATTTTATCACAGCAGCATGAAAAGGCTACAAGAGAATATTCGCTTTCCCAAATGAAGTAAAATTTGATTTGGATTTTGAAGCAGGAATTTGAGCCATTGAATAGGGCATTTCAAGCAACCGAATCAGCATGAGTGAGTAGGAGTGCAAGGCCGTGCCAGCCAGCTCTGGGGATGTAAAAGAAGTATCAATAGGTTGGAAAAATAGGCGAAAGCTTGGAATAGTCAGTGGGAGTGTCAATACTTGATCATGGAGGTGAAGAAGACCTGCAGAGGCTGCTCGAACTTGGTTGTTACTATGGAAAGCAAGATGGTTGAAGATGTAATTAATTGCTGTCAAGGATCCAGTGTCCTTCTACATTTCCTCTCTAACCTTTCTTTAAAAAAAAAAAAAATTCCGGAATTGATGCCCTGATTTCTTATGTTTTTTTCCCATGCACCTTTTCTTTGACGACAATAGTGATCACAGGACTGGGTGGGACTCTGGCTTATGAGGCAAGTGAATTCACAGAGACTTTGGCCATCTTTCCCATGAGTTTTTAATCCAAATTTCCCCAACTCAAATTGCACAGATTAAAGCTTTTCGCGTCAACTCACTTTAGTTATATGGGCATTTATCAATCATCTACTATGAGCTTAGAGCTTTGCTCAATTCATGTGACATAAAAATGAATAGTGCATGGTCTCAGCCTTGATTTTGCAATGTCAGTATTCTGGAAAGTCTTTGCTGTCAACATATTATGGTACGAAATAAGATAGAATTGTGCACAGCTCAAAATGGGAACCCAGGAGAATGTGAAATTTAGGCTGTAGAAAAGCTTCCTGGTAAAAGCAACACCCACTTACTCTGTTTGGAAAGTAGCCAGGCAAAGGTATATATAGCTAACTGTCAATAATAGCTACCTATGAAGGGTCAGATGATAGGTGTCATTGAATGTTCTTTCTCTCCTTCCTGTATGTAAATCTTATGTTCTTCATTTTAATTTCATTTTTGAATTTTAAAGTTGTCATACTCTCAAAGAGAAGTAAGTTGAGTTCTTTTGGAAGAGTCACTACATTGATTA
>NW_012115155.1:8312795-8316695 GCF_000951035.1 Colobus angolensis palliatus | reverse complement strand
GGGTGGGCAGTTGGCTGGGTAGTATCTCTGGGAGGACCCCTGTGTCAGGAAAGAGCACAGCTGTTAATCTAGGTGCTATTGTTTAACTTTTATAGCCCGACTTTCCTTGTTTTACATGGTGAGTACTTGCTTAATACACATTAGTTCTTTTCTCCTGTTTGTCTTCCAAGAGCAAGGTAACCTGTCAGTTAGCATAGCAAAATTCAAAGAAAACAAAGTACTCATGTTTTTAAAGAAAAATAAAGTCTCCTGTAACAAAATAAGTGGAGTAAAACAAATAGCTAACTATCATCCATTCCTTCTGTTATAAATTAGAAGCATTTATGCTTTTTGCACTCTGAAATCCTAGTATGCACATTACAAAAGGCCCTGAACAAAGTCCATTGAGTGACCTACTGCTGGTAATCCCCAAGAAACCCCCTCAAGGTCCTCAAGTAGGCAGCCTCACTCAGGAAGGTTGAGTCTCAGAGCTCATGAGTAGTGCTATTAGCTCACCTAAGTTATTGCATATACTTGTGTTTTATTGACATCTTAAGTGGACACAAAGGGAGGAAAAAATAATAAGGTTTACTCTTGTGATCCAAGCTCACCATTATGGAATCGGATCAGAAAGCTGATGTGAGTATCCCCACCCTACGTATCCACACAAGTTCATAAGAAATGACACTGAATAATAATGTAACTTTGAGGAAGTTAAAAAAGCCTTTATTACTATTCAAATCCATGTAGCCATGCTGTTTTTATCACTCTCACACTGTTTTGTACAGTGCCTTAGATTGGTTTCCCTGGAAACATACTCTAAGACTGGGCACTGCCTCTAGTGGGTTTGTTGGAGAAAACTCTTGGGAGATGACACCTGCAAGGAAAAGGAGAAGGCAGGGGGAAGCTCAACCACAATGAGGCTGCAACTGAGGGCTCTGAATCCTACAGGAAGCTGATAGTCTTGCAGAGATTTTCCCAGTCAGAGCATGGCCTGGGCCTTTGTGTTTCTGCCTCAGCCAGTCTCAGGTTGTTGGCTGTTCCCTGGGCAAGGCAGGTTTTGCCACTAGGACTGTGCATCTTTAAGCTGTCCACAGTGGACATGCCAGGAGCCTGGTGTTTGCACCACTGTGATTTGATCTAACCTGATTCAATGGGTCACGTCCAGAATCCTTATAGACTCAAGGTGGAATTTTAAAGTTTCATTTGATTTCGGAAATTCGGCTGAGAAGTTTTTCTTATATTTTGATGAATTTTTCTTTCTTCACTTTGGACCATCAAACTTCTAACTTACCTCAGGAGAAAAGTGGAAATATAGCAAATGGAAGCAGCAGAGATGGGAAAATGAAGCCAGCCAACGGAAGACCTGTTGGGTGTTAATTTAGTTTCACTTAGAGAGTTGAAAAATCCTACTTATAAATCTACTTTGCTCTCTGTTCTGTACTGGGCAAAAAGGAAAAACAAAATTAGTCTAGAGACTAGTTGAGCTGATGTGATGGGCATGCCTGCAATCAACAGAATGACAGAACAAATGGGGCAGGTTTCACAGGGGAACGGGAAATGGTACCATGTTGAGTGAGGGTTGAAGAAGCACTAGAGGAAACGTGAAAAGCCCGGAACTGGATGTTCAAGCCCTGGGCTCCCTCCTATCAACCATGCCCTTGCGGCCATAGCATCTCTTCTCAGTATGCCTCAGTCTCATCAGTTGTAAAATAAAGTTAAATGAAGCCTTGTTTAACTCACAAGGCTATCAAGAGAGTCAGATGAGAGGTCTGTGTACAGGCTTTCCCAACTATAGAGCACTAAGGAATAATGAGTAGGAAATGGAATTGTGACACTGGGGTCAATGTAACGAGGGTTGAAATATTGGGTAAGGAAACTCCGAAGTTCTAAATTGACATTTCAAGCCATAAGTACTACCTTAGGAATAAAAATGCTTATAAAATCTGAAATACATTCCTGAGGTGAAAATCTATGTAAAATACTAAACCTGCTGTTTTCATACAAAACACAGTGCAGGAATGTTAGTATTCTTTATTTTATAGTCGGAGACATGGTCCAAGGAGTATTGTAAAAAGTAAAACATTCATTTGGGGGGAACTTAATGTTTATTTAGCAGTAAACAGATCAATATGGTCTTTAACTATTATTATTATTTTTGTTTGTTCGTTTCTCTGGTAAGTTTCATTAGACCAGTTGATATGTCAAGTTCTCATTCGGGGGCATCTCATTCAAACTTTGATATGTCCCCTTCTCACTAACTGATAAAAGTGATTGCAAATGAAGGTGATTGGTGAAGAGCAAGAATGTTTCTCTGAAATATTGTTCCCTCCACACCCAGAAATCCAGTGTTTCCTGTATTTATGTGCAATATACTTGATATTAAAGCAAGTTTTAAAAAATGTATAAATATATATATATTCCACTTTAATGATTCCTAATCCTCATGTTCTAGATGTAGGCATGTGGTTTTGGAAAACAGCAAGATCAGATTAAATATAATGCATGCTGTAGTTTAGACTGAAGAGTTTCTCTCTTAATAAATTTAAGGATTCATATACAGACATATCTTGGAGATACTGTGGGTTTGGTTCAGGGATTCAGATCATTGAGATAAAGTAAATGTCACAATAAAATGAGTCACACGCAGTTTTTGGCCAGTGCATATAAAAGTTATATTCACACTATATTATAGTCCATTAAGTGCAGAATAGCATTATGTTTAAAAATGTGTGTACTTTAATTTAAAAATATCTTATTGCTAAAAAATGCTAACAATCATTGGAGCCTTTGGGCTTAAAATATTCATAATTTGCTTGCTGGTGGAAGTTATTGTCTTAATATGGGTGGCTGTTGACTGATCAGAGTGGTGGTTACTGAAAACAGGGGTGGCAGTGGCAGTTTACTCAAATATGACAAAAAATGAAACCTTCAACGTTGATTAATTATTCCTTTCATGAAAGCTTTCTCTGCAGCATGTGATGCTGTTTGATAGCGTTTTACTCACAGTAAAATTTCTTTCAAAATTGGAGTCACTCCTCTCTAACCCTGCAAATGATTTATCAACTAAGTTTGTGTAATATTTTAAATCTTCTGTTTTTATTTCAAAAGTGCTCATACCATAAAATCAAGAGTGCATTCCACTTTAAGAAACGACTTTCTTTACTACCCATGAGAAGCATCTCCTCATCCATTTAAATTTTATCCTAAGATTGCAACAATTCAGTCACATCTTCAGGCTTCACTTCTAATTGTAGTTCTTTGGCTATTTATATCACATCTGTAGTTACTTCTTCCACTAAAGCTTCGAAGCCCTGAAAGTTATTTGTGAGGGTTGGAATTAACTTCTACCAAACTCCTATTAATGTTTATATTTTGACCTCCTCCTGTGAATCACAGATAATCTTAATGGCATCTAGAATGGTAAATCCAATGTTCTTTGCAGACCCATCAAAAGAATTATTACTATCTATAACAGCTATCACCTCAGTAGATGTATTTTTTAAATAGTAAGACTTGAAAGTTGAAATTACTCCTTGATCCATGGGCTGTAGAATGGATGTTGTGGTAGCAGACAAGAAAACAACGTTTATCTCCTTGTGTATCTCCATCAGAGCTCTTGGATGACTAGTTTCACTGACAATGAGAAGCATGAATTCTTTTTTTCTGAGCAGCAGGTCTCAACAGTGGGCTTAAAATATTCAGTAAGTCATACTATAAACACACATGAGAGTAGATTTAGCTTAATTCTTAATGGCCCTAGAATTTTCAGAATGGTAAATGAGCACTGCCTTCACCTTAAAGTCACCAGTTGCATTAGTCCCTCACAGGAGGGTCAGCCTGTTGTTTCAAGTTTTGTAGCCAAACATCCATTTCTCCCCTCTAGCTACAAAAGTCTTAGATGGCATCTTCTTCCAATGG
>NW_012115155.1:8306821-8311745 GCF_000951035.1 Colobus angolensis palliatus | reverse complement strand
ACAGTATTTACTTTTTGAAAATGAGAACCATGACAGTGGTTAAACTAACATATAATATGTATAATATAATATTGCATACAGAAATATTACCACAATTGTTTTTACTATAATAATGAAAGAAGGTCATAGTGAAACTTTATGAAGGGAAAAAAATCTATCGATAATATTTCCCAGAGGTGGAGAAAAATGGTATGTGCATAAACATATTTTTCACTTTTGTTATCAAAACTTTTGATATTTTAAAAAAGTGGTATTTAAATAAAAAAGATTGGCAAAATCTGGAAAACTTACTTATAAGAAATCATTTATCATTCTATTATGCAAAATAAAGAACTGTTGGTTACTATACTCAGTTATTTTCTTAAAAAGGTGAATAAAAAAAGCCTTTGAGAACTGCTTCTGTCTCACTAGAACAACAAATATCTCTGCCTTGAATTCTGAATCAGAATTTTTAGCTACATTTTCACCTACATATATTTTGCTTCTTTAGAATCGGCAAGGTAGTGAAGCCAACTAAATTCTTCAGTTACAAGCTCTTAGCCAGCTCCCCATAGCCATTTGTCTCCTGTTAAAGGACAGTACACTGCTTTCATTTCACTTGGATCTTCATGGTTTGCACTTGCAATGCCTGCCTATTTACATTTATATTCCTTAACTTTCTTATCTTTTATTTTTTCCCCTTTTCTCTTCTTCCTCCTTCTCCTCCTCTACCGCCTCCACTACTGTTTATGCATTTGCTTATTAGTGTACTATTCATGTTGTACACTCTTCACCTGGCTAGCTAATTTAGCTATGTACAATTAAAATCTTCTTTCAAGAGCTTCCATTTGGGGAGCTTCTCCTCGTATCACTTAATCAGCTTCTCTAGTTTGACCTCACCTTTCACTCACCTGTCCTTTGGACCTATTCCATCTGAAATCCATCTGCCATCCAGAGATGCATATTTTAATACTGTTCAATGTATCCCTCATCTATTATTCATGAGCTTCCTTTTCATTTGCACTTGTTCATTATGTATATGGTGTGCTAACAATGCTTTGTAGGGTTTGATCTCTTCCCTCAATGCTTGTCCATCAAATGTGTTGTCTGTCAGCACCCATTTAGACCACTGTGTTTATGCCAACCAACTTCCATTTAGAACATAAAAGTGAGCTGGAAGCTTCTTCGGAAAAATTTATTTTAAGTGAACTGAGGTCACTTTTATTAATACTTAAAGAGAAAATTGATCATCTAGCAGATATTTTGTCACTTGCAACATAAGTTCTACAATTGCATGGGTTTTCCTTTCATCTTCTTTGAAGAAAGGTAATAATCTATAGACATACCTTATTTTATTACACCTCACTTTGTTGTACTTCACAAATGTTGTGTTGTTGACAAATTTAAGGTTTGTGGCAACCCCATGTTGAGCAAGTCTATCAGTGCCACTTTATCAACAGCATGTGCTCTCTTTGTGTATGTGTGTCACGTTTTGCTAATTCTTGCAATATTTCAAACTTTGCCCTTGCTAGTATAACTGCTATGGTGATCTGTAATCAGTAATCTTTAATGCCACTATTGTGATTATTTTGGGGGTGCTCACAAATCATATCCATGTAGGGACAGAAAACTTAATCAATAAACTTCGTCTGTGTTCTGTATATCTTTGTATATCATCTTTGGATAAATGTCTTTTCAAGTCTTTTGCCCATTTTCTAATGTGGTTATGTGATTTTTGGTTGTTAAATTGTAGAAGTTCTTTATACATTTTGGATATCAACCCCTTCTCCTACTCTTTTCTATAGAACAAATCCCTCCAGGCTAGGCGCCCTAAGCTTCTATTTTAACTGGCTTCTTTCTGGAATCTATCATTGGGAGGCTCTGGTGGAAAACTGGGTGGTGGGAGGAAGAGAAAAGCTAATATATTTGTCATCTCTCTGTCTTAGATTATGGGTCTGGCAAAGATTGTATATCCTCCTGGCTCCAACTACAGTCTCAAAAGCCCGTTGTCTTCCTAACTTCCATCCTGGAACAATCTCCTTCCAGTCTATAGACAAAAGAAACTTCAAGCTTCTATTTGCTTTGTAGTTTCCTGTTTGGCTTCTCAGCATTTATATCACTTGGATGACCAATTCTCTATTTTAAATTCCCCTTGCTTTGTATGTTTCAGGTGACTCCTCTTTTCCTGTTTGGAGCCTCACTGATCAATCAACCAGAATCATAGTGGACTTTTTAGTATTTAAGACTTTTTTATTGGTTTTAGAGTAGAATTTTATCAGTCTTCATATAGATACTGGAGATTTTTAAATTGATGTATAATTAATACTTAGAGAAATGCAAAAATCTTATATTTATAATTTATTGAATCTATAAATGTATAAAAGTTTGTAATTGCCATCCAAATTAAGATAGGTAACATTTTATTCACTTTAGACGGTTCCAGAGTTCCAGTTCTGAAATGGCCAGTGAGGAGCTCTGCAGATACACTCTCCAGTGATAAAAAGCATAACTGGTGAAAATTATTTTAAAATCAACCACTCAAAGTCTCTTGAAATTGTCATTAGGGCTTACAGAAAATTAAGTAACATTTATTCAAGAGAATCTACTAAACTCAGTAAATTAAGACAGTCTGTGGCATTCTAACCTTGGCCTGATCTCTCCCTTTCTTCCAGATCAGCCTAACAGAAACTTCACTTCAAGTAGGCAGGACCATGAACAAAGGACCCCTCTGCAGGCAACTCTCAAGTCAAGGGCTAAGGTATTCTCTGCAGAGGGGCAGCAATTTCAAAATTCCTTCCATCTCTAATTCTGAGTTTCAGAGTCTAGTGTAACAGAAAGGTTGGAAATTCCCTTCTTCCATGCAACTCAACTCACAGAGCAGGGATTTTACCCCAGGAGTGGCAGGGTGAGAATCCTGGAGCCCTCACTGCCCTCATCATAGTGCAAACTAGTGCAATGCAGCAAGTTTCTATGCAGGAAGAGACAAAACTAGAAGACTATAGGGGCCTTTATCTGTAACCTGCAAAAGTAGAGGTGTCAATCAGAAAGTTTTCAATTGTCTCCAACATAAGGACCAGAGCTGTGGCTCAGATATTTGGACCAAAGAGAAAGGTAGACCATGAATCAGAGAGCTCAGAAGTTCTTTACTAAGAATCTAAACTTATCTAAACAAGGTAAGGAGAATTTTAGGCATAAGGGCACTATCAGAAAAAAAAAATGAAAATTTTGAAAATAAGGAAGTTAAACCATCAGCAACCTAGTTATCCAGAGAGAATCAGGAATAGTTAAGAAGAGTTCTCCTGAGATCAGAAAAAGCAGAAAATGGATCTCAAAAACTACCCTTGTAAAGGATGCCAAATAGACTGTAAAACAAGTTATGCCACAGGGTATTGCTGAAAATAAAATGCCAATCAGCTGGCCATTGCGGGAATGTAATAGCTGGGTGTGGTCAGAAAAAGAAAGGAACAAAGTACCCTATTATATTGTACATATTTGCTCTCTTTTTTTTCTGTCTATGGCCTTGAAATGCATACAGTTACAAAAGTAATAATTAAAACAATGTGTTGTTGAAATTGTAACACATGCAGATGTGTTATAATATGCGTAACAATTACAGTAGAAAAAGGGGAGAAGGAATAACGCAGAAAAGGGCTAACATTTTTACACCTCATGTGAATTAATTTATTACAAAGGTAAAGTAGACTGTGATAGTAGTTATCTGGTAAGCTCTAGATAAACCACTAAGAAATAACTCAAAATTGAGAAAAAATATTTTAAAAATTAAAATATTAAAATAAAAATATTAATTTAAGGTAAAAGGAAGGAGAAAAGGAAGAACTGAGGAACCAAAAGACCTAAGACAAAACAAACAAAATATTAAAATGAAAAACAGAAATTCAAATTTATCAAAAATAATATTAAATGTGAGTAGATAAAGCAATTCAAATAAAAGGCAGAAGTTGTAGGAGAGGATGAAAAAACAGACATGATTCAACTATAGTGTCTAAAGACACATTTTAGATTCAAATGTACAAATAGGTTGAAAGTAAATGGATGGGAAATATATATTATGCAAAGAGCAACCATCAGCAAGGTGGGAAAACTATAATAATATCAGAGATAATAGAATTTATAATAAAAAAATTACTAGAGATAAAGAGGTACACTTTTAGTAGTAAAAAGGTAAGTCATTCAGGAAGATACAATTATCAATGTACATGCACCTAAAAACACAGCTTCCAAATACATGAAGCAGAAACTGACAGATTGTTTCAATCTGAATAAACAGGCAATTTAAATATAACAGTTGGAGACTTCAGTACCTCACTTTTTTTTTTTTTTGAGGGAGTATCGCTCTGTCACCCAGGCTGGAGTGCAGTGCAGTGGCGCGATCTCATCTCACTGCAACCTCCACCTCTGGGTTCAAGTGATTCTCCTGCCTCAGCCTCCCAAGTAACTGGGATTACAGGCACTCTCCACCACACCCAGCTAATTTTTGTGTTAGTAGAGATGGGTTTTCACTATGTTGACCAGGCTGGTCCGGAACTCCTGACCTCAATTGATCTGCCCGCTTTGGCCTCCCAAAGTGCTGGGATTACAGGTGTGAGCCACTATGCCCAGCATATACCTCACTTTCAACAATGAAAGTTCCACTCATTACGAGACCAACCAGAAAGTAGAACACATAAACAACTTTGTAAACAAAATAGGCCTAAGGGATATCTGTAGAACACTTTATTCAACAACAGAATGTAATTATTTTCAAATGCACATAAAGTATTATCAAGGATAAACTACATGCTAGATCATAAAGCAAATTTCAGTACTTGTTCTTTTTTTTTTGGAGACAGAGTTTCACTCTTGTTGCCCAGGCTGGAGTGCAATGGCATAGTCTCCAGCTCACTACAGCCTCCGCCTCCCAGGTTCAAGAGATTTTCCAGCCTCA
>NW_012115155.1:8303608-8305560 GCF_000951035.1 Colobus angolensis palliatus | reverse complement strand
CTGGGCAACAGAGTTAGAGTCTTTCTCAAAAATAATAATAAAATAATAAATAAAAATTAAAAAATAGCAACCAAAAATACCAACAAAGAAATGCATAGTCCTAGATGAATTCTACCAAATATTTAAGAAAGAATTAATAACAATGTTCTACAAGCTCTTCCAAAAAACAAAATAATAGAAACACTTCTTAACTCATTTTATGAGGCCAGGATTACTTTAATATAAAAACCAGACATTACAAGAAAACTATAGATCTATATCTCATATCAATATAGATGAGCAGTTTCTCAACAAAATACTGGAAACCCACATCTCTAGCAACATACAAAATAATTATAAACTATGACGAAGTGAGATTTATTCCAGGGATGCAAAGCTGGTCTAGTATCTGAAAATGAATTATTGGAATACAATATGTCAATAGAAGAGCCAAAATAATCTTGAGTTTAATGAAAGAGCAATTTTATAAATCCCCATTTCAAAACATATTACAAAGCATATACACAGTTATAGAGCCAATATGGTACTGGAATAAAACTAGATATGTAGAACAATGGAATAGAATTTAGATCACAAATTTCTCACATTTAAGATCAATTAATATTTTTGACATGACTTCCAAAACAATTCAGTAGTGAAAGAGTAGTCTTTTCAATAAATGGTGCTGGCACAATTGGATATCGATATGTAAAATAAAATAATTGTTTGAGATGCCTATCTCAAATACTATGCAATAATGAATTCAAAATTAAACAGACACAGTTGTAAATGTAAGAAATCATATCTTCTCTCACATTCATAATTGTGTCTGTAAAATTAAGACACAAAATGTAAGAGAAGATTATAAAACTCTTAGAAGAGGTATAAAGATACATTTTCTATACTTTCATTTTGCAAAGGTTTTAAAAATGCAAAATCAAAAGTACCTGGTAAGCAAATGAAAAAGCATAAATTGGACTTCACAAAAACTAAAAAGCTTTTGTGCTTTAAAAGATCCCATAAAGAAAGTGATAAGATCACCTGCTGATTAGAGATATTATAATATCATATATCTGATATGATACTTGTGTCTCATACAGAATATATAATCTTATTACTCAATAATAAAATGGAAGATCAATTTAAAAATTGCCAGACCATCTGTACATACATTCCTCCACAGAAAACATACAAATGACCGTTAAGCACACAAAAGATGTGCAATATCATTAGTCATTAGAAAAATGCAAATCAAAACCAAAACAAGACACTACTTTATACTCACTAGAAAAGCTAAAATCAAAAGGACAAAAGCAAGTGTTAGCTATAAAAAAAAGACAGATAGTAGCAAGTGTTGACAAAGATGCGGAAAAATTGGAACCCTCAAACACTGCTTGTGGGACTGTAAAATGATGCAGCCACTTTGGAAAGCAGTCTGATAGTTCCATATGACCCACCAATTTCATGCTTAAATATAGTTCCAAGGAAATGAAAACATACATTCAAATAAAAAGTGAACATAAATTTTTATAGCAGTGCATTATTTATAATAGCCAAGCAATGGAAAATTATTCAAATGCCCATTAAATGATGAATTCACAAATTAAATGTGGTATACACATAACAGAATATTATAAAATAAACCTACCTCTGTACCCTGCAGACAACTACTACTCTGACCTACCTCTACAGATTAGTTTTTCCTACTGTAGAAACTTATGAACATTGAATCATTTAGTATATACTTTTTAAATGATTTTATTGACTCTAATAGAATCTTTTTAAATCTTTATCCATGTTGTTGCATGTATCAGAATTATATTAACTATGTTGCTTAGTATAATTTCAACGTACCACAATTTGTTTATTCATTCTATTGTTATGGTGACTTGGATTATTTACAGTTCTTAGTTACATAAATGAAATTCTATGAAAAATACTTAATGGATCTTTTCACATACATATATTTTTAT
>NW_012115155.1:8300294-8302118 GCF_000951035.1 Colobus angolensis palliatus | reverse complement strand
GTGGCTATAAAAATACTGTATTTATACCATTTTTTTGTCTCCTAATTCTTAAGAATATTAAAAACTGAACTACTGGTGTTCTTTTGATTTGAAACTGGTTTTTTTGGAGTCATAATTTTTATAGGTTATCCATTTGATTTTCTGCATGTTTCAGTAAGTTTTTCAAGTATTACTATTGCATTTTCCTTGCATATATATGCATATATATATGTATGTGCATATATGCTAGTTTATTTCTTGTATAAGCAGTTTGGCTAGCACTTTTATATTATTTTCACTCTTAATTATAATTCTTACTATTTTATTATGTCTCATATTATACAACATTTTACCAGTTTACTGAGTGAATATTAAAAATAGGTTTGAATTTTGATTTTATATCCTACAACTTTACTGAATTTGTTTACTAGTTCTAAGTGCCTTTTAATGGAAGTTTTAGGGGTTTTTAAATAAATGGTCATCCCTAGCATTTGTGAGGGACTGATTTTAGTATCATCCCATAAATGTAAAAATACATGGATGCTTACATCCCTTATATAAAATGGTATAGGATTTGCATATAACTTATGCACATCCTCTCACATATTTAAATCATCTCTGGATTATTTATAATACCTAATAAAATGTAAATGCAATGTAAATAGTTGTTATATTGTTTTATTTGTATTTTTTTGTTGTTGTATTAACTTTGCCCCAAAATATTTTAAATTCATGGTTGTTTGAACCTGAGTATGCAGCACCTGCCAGTAAAGAGGGAGGGCCAACAGTTGAAGATCATGTCTTCTGCAAACAGATAAAATTTTGCTATTTCTTTCCAACTTAGACGTCTTTTATTTCTTTTTCTTGCCTAATTGCTCTTTGTAGGACTTTCAGTACTATGTTGAATAGAAAAAGTAAAAAGTGGGTGTCTTTGTCTTGTTCACAATCTTAGAGAAAACATTCTTAACCTTTCATGGTTGAGTATGATGTTAGCAGTGGGTGTGTTATATATAACCTTTATTATGTTGAGGTACTGTTGCTTTTATACTAATTTGTTGAGAGTTTTCATTATGAAAGAATTCTGTATTTTGTAAAATGCTTTTTATTCATGTAGTAGGATTATTATATGATTTCTATTCTTTTTTCTCTTAATGTGGTATATCACATGTATTGATTTGTGTATGTTAAACCATTCTAACATCCCAGGGATAAATCCTTGGTCCTGATGTATGATCCATTTAATGTGTTGTTTAATTTGGTTTGCTATTACGTTGTCAAGGATTTTGCATCTAGGTTTATTACAGATACAGGCCTGTAATTTTCATTTTGTACAGCGTCTTTATCCAGCTTTAGAATTAGTGTATTGTTGTCTTTGTAAAATGAATTCGGAAGAGCTTTCTGTTCTTCAGTTTTTTTGGAAGAGTATGAGAAGAAGTGGTATTAATTCTCCTTTAAACGTATGGTAGAATTCAGGCCGGGTGCAGTGGCTCATGCCTGTAATCGCAGTACTTTGGGAGGCCAAGATGGAGGGATCTCCTGAGGTCAGGAGCTCAAGACCAGCCTGGCCAACATAATGAAACCCTGTTTCTACTAAAAATACAAAAATTAGCCTGGTATGGTGGTGCACGCCTGTAATCCCAATTGTTCGGGGGAGCTGAGACAGAAGAACTGCTTGAACACAGGAGGCAGAGGTTGTAGTGAGCCAAGATCGCACCACTGCACTCCAGCCTGGGCCATAAAGCGAGGCTCTATCTCAAATAATAACAATAATAGTAATAATAACAATAATAATAAATTAAATAAAAAATAAAAACAAATAAATAAATATTTGGTGTAATTTACCAG
>NW_012115155.1:8283475-8299494 GCF_000951035.1 Colobus angolensis palliatus | reverse complement strand
TTTATCTTTTCTATACTAAAATAAGTTGTATTTCTAAAATCTAATAATAAATAAACCTTAAAAGTAATTGAGAAATAGTCCCTTTTGCAGTAGTATCAAAAATAATAAAAGTTTATGAATAAATTTAATAAAGATGATAAAAGATCTATCTGTACACTAACAACTACAAATCATTGATAAAAAAAATTGGAGGAGACACAGATAAATGGAAAGATATCCAGTGTTTATGGATTATAAAATTTAAGGCTGGGCCCAGTGGCTCACGCCTATAATCCCAGCATTTTAGGAGGCAGAGGCAGGATTGCTCAAGCCCAAGAGTTAAAGACCAGCCTGGTCCACAAACCAAAACCCCATCTCCTCAAAAAAACTGAAGAAATTAAAAATGATCTGGGCATGGTGGCATGTGCCTGTAGTCCCAGCTACTTGGGAGGCTGAGGTGGGAGGACTGCTTGTGCCCAGGTGTTTGAGGCTACAGTGAGCTATGATTGTGGTACTGTACTCGGCAAGAGTGAGACCCTGTCTCAAAAAAGAGAAACTAATATTGTTCTATTGTCCATGTTACCCAAAGCAATCTTCCAGTTCAATTCAATTCTTATCAGAAATCCAATTTCTTTCACAGAAATAGAAAAATTTCTAAAATTCATATGGAACCACAAAAGATCCAGAATAGTCAAAGCAATCTTGAGCAAGAAGACCAAAGCTGGGGACATCACATTCCCTAATTTCAAAATATATTAGAAGGTTTAGTAATCAAGACAGAATGGTACTGGCATAAAAACAAACACAGAGAACTATGAAATGGAATAGAGATCCCAGAAAGAAATCTATACATTTACAGTCAACTGATCTTTGACAATGCTGCCAAAAACATACAATAGGAAAGGACAGTCTCTTCAATACATGATGCTGGGAAAATTGGATATCCACCTGCAGAATAATGAAGTTAGACCTTTACCTCAACCCACATAAAAATAAACTTAAACTCAAAATGGATTAAAAATTTAAATGTAAGATCTGAAACTGTAAAACTACTAAAAGAAAATATAAAGAAACAGCTTATTGGTACGTATCTTGGCAATGATGGTTTTTGTTTGTTTTGAATATGACCCTGTAAGCAGAGACAACAAAAGAAAAAAGTAGACAAATGAAATTACATCAAACTAAAAAGTTTCTGTGCAGCAAAGGAAATAGTGAATAGAATGAAAGTACAACCTACAGAAAGAAAAAATAAATCATCATCTGATAAACGGTTAATCTCCAAAATATATGAGAAACTCAACTCAATAGCAATAGCAAAACAATCCAATTTTAAAAATAGGCAAAAAACTTTTTCTTAGCCTGTTAGGGCTGCTGTAACAAAATACCGTAAACTGAGTGGCTTATAAACAACAGAAATTTATTTCTCACAGTTCTTGTGTCTGGAAAATCCAAGATCAGGGTGCCAGCAGATTACGTGTCTGGTTAGGGCTGGGTTTTACATAGGTGGTGCCTTTTAGCTGTGTTCTCACATAGTGCTCAGGGCAAGGCAGCTCTCTGGGGCCTCTAAGATCACTACTTGCATCCTTGACGGTTTTGACTTCATGACCTAATTAATTTCCCAAAGGCCCACCTCTTAATAACATCACATTTTGGATGAAGATTTCAACGTATAAATCTGTGGGGATCACGAACATTCAGATCTTACCCAAATAGAAAGAGTACAAGTGGTCCACAGGTATATGAAAAAGTGCTCAACATCTCTACACATCAAGGAATTGCAAACTGAAATCACAATGAGATACCATTTTTAGAATGGTTATTGTTAAAAGGGCAAAATATATCAAGTGCTGGTGAGGCTGTGGACAAAAGAACTCTTGTACGCTGCTGGTGGGAGTGTAAATGGTTATGACCATTAAGGAAAATAGGATGGAGGTTTCTCAACAAATTAAAAATAGAAGTATCATACAGTCCAACAACCTCACTTCTGAGTATATACCCAAAGGAAATAAAACTAGGATATCAAAATATAACATTTGTACTACCATGTCCATCATAGCATCGTTCAAGATAACTCTAACCACCCAGTGGGTTCACACTGCTCACTGCCTCTACAGAGCCCATCTGTCAAGACAGGGGAAGTGCAATGAAGAAAGAGTAATTCACGCAGAGCTGCCTGTGTGGGAGACTGGAGTTTTATTATTACTCAAGTAAGTTTCCCCCAGCATTCAGTGATTGGAGTTTTTAAAGATAATTTGGTGGGTTGGGCTGAGAAAGTGGGGACTACTGATTGGTCAGGTTGGAGATGCAATCATAGAGGGGTCGAAGTGACATTTTCTTGCTGTCTCCTGTTTCTGGGTGGGATGGCAGAACTGGTTGAGCCACATTACCGGTGGGTGGTGTCAGGTGATCCATTGAGTGCAGGGTCTGCAAAATACCTCCAGTATTAATCTTAGATTTTACAATAGTGATGTTATCCCCAGCAACAATTTGGGGAGGTTCAGACTCTTTCAGAGGCTGCAAGACCCCAAATTTCAAATCTTGGAGTTAATTTGTTAGTCGTACAAAGGCAGACTGGTCCTCAGGAAAGAAGGCAGTCTTTTCGGGAAAGGGCTACTATCAATTTTGTTTCAGAGTCGAACTATAAACTAAATTCCTTCCCAAGATTAGTTTGACCTATGTCCAGGAATGAACAAGGACAGCTTAAAGTCTAGAGGAAAGATAGAGCCGGTTAGGTCTGATCTCTTTCACTGTCATCACTTCTTTACTTATAATTTTTGCAAAGTCAGTTTCATAACCAAGACATAAAAACAGTCTAAGTGCCTATCAATGAATGAATGGATAAAGAAAACAAGGTGTGTGTACATACAACAAAAATAGAGAAGAAAATTGTTATTTTTGATGACATGGATGAACCTAGAGGACA
Source organism: Colobus angolensis palliatus (assembly GCF_000951035.1). Taxonomy (NCBI): domain Eukaryota; kingdom Metazoa; phylum Chordata; class Mammalia; order Primates; family Cercopithecidae; genus Colobus; species Colobus angolensis. The sequence goes on along the minus strand of NW_012115155.1, from coordinate 8,296,592 downwards.
TTGTGCTAATGAACTAAGCCGGACACAGAAAGGTGAATACTGCATGACCTCATTTATATAAATAATCTAAAAAAGTCAATCTCATAGAGAGAGCAGAATGGTGGTTGTCACGCCCTGGGAGGTGGGGGAATAGAGGAATGCTGGTCAAAGACTACAAACTTTTAGTTACACAGATAAATAAGTTCTGAAAATCTAATGTACAGCAAGGCAACTATACTTAATCATACTTTTTATTTATCAGGTATAAATTTATCAGTTATACATTTTATACCTGAAATTTCCTGAGAGTATGTTTTAAGTGTTCTCACTCAAAACAGGTAAGTATGTGAGGTGATTTATGTATTATTTAGCTTGACAATGGTAATTATTTTATAACATATACATACATCAAAACATTACATTATATATATACACATTATATATACATTATATATACTTATAAGTATATGTATATACTTATATATATAAGTATATATACACTAATGTGTATATATATACACCCACATTATATATATACACTTTTTCAATTATACCTCAACAAAGCTAGGAAAATTCTCCTAAAAAAGAATTGGATATTGAACATTAATATGCTTTTTTCAGTGTGTCTTAAGACAATCATATATCTGTTCTCTTTTTTTGTTGTTGTTAAGATACCATGAATGTTATAAATAGATGTCATAATACTGAGCCACTTGTTTACTTCCAAATGAAAAATACCTGATGAGAATATTCCAGTTATGCATTGCTTTTTTTTTTTTTTTTTGAGGTGGAGTCTCGCTCTGTCGCCCGGACTGGAGTGCAGTGGCCGGATCTCAGCTCACTGCAAGCTCCGCCTCCCGGGTTTACGCCATTCTCCTGCCTCAGCCTCCCGTGTAGCTGGGACTACAGGCGCCCGCCACCTCGCCCGGCTAGTTTTTGTATTTTTTTAGTAGAGGCGGGGTTTCACCGTGTTAGCCAAGATGGTCTCGATCTCCTGACCTCGTGATCCGCCCGTCTCGGCCTCCCAAAGTGCTGGGATTACAGGCTTGAGCCACCGCGCCCGGCCAGTTATGTATTGCTTAATGGTGAGAATACATTCTGACAAAAGTGTCACTAGATGATTTTGTCATTGTGTGAACATCACAGAATGTGCTTACACAAAACTAGGTGGTATAATCTGCTTACTACACAGCTAGGCTATACGGTATAGCCTACTGCTCCTAAGCTACAAACCTTTAAAGCATGTTACTGTGCCGAATACTGTAAGTAACTGTAACACAATTGTAGGTACGTGTATATCCAAACTTAGGGAAGGCACAATAAAAATACAGTATTACAATTTTATGACACTACACATATGCAGTCCCTCATTGACCAACACATCCTGTGCAGTGCGTAACTATAATTCAATAAATTAATGAGTTTATTTTCATTAGTTTATTTAGAATTGTTGAACATCCATTAACAAATACAATACTGCGATTTTTTTTCTTATTTTTTCACATCTTTGTAAGCTAATGGCAAGTTTTTCAAGCTTCAGAAAAATATTACGAAAATACCTTTGTTCCCTAAGCTTGGGAACTCCTAAAAGCTAAATAAATAATAATTTCCTTTTAAAGCTTATAAAAACTCAGTTATGAAGGCTTCTTGGAGTTTAATTATTTGAAGTTTTCCTTTATATTTATTGGTATATTTCTTTTAGAATTTCCACCTGTTTTTTACTTAACGTAGTTTATATTTTTCACATAGTAGATACGTTTATACAGATCCTAAAATGTATTAACATATATGTATAAGTTCCTTTTGAATATGTTAATTTGCTTGTATCTGTTGTTATTTTATTATTTATTAGCTTCTAGTTTTGCATCATTTTTGTAGCTTTTCTTTCAGTTATTTATATTCGCTCCTGCTTGTCTATTTTCTTAAGAATTTTCAAAGTTTAATTGAATGTCCTTATCATTTTTAATGTTATTTTCTGTTTTCTAACATATTAATTCCTGCCTTCACCTACGGTAATCACTTTCTTTTGATGTAATTACTCTTTTGCTAATGTCATACATACAAATGTTCATTTTTTTTTTTAAAGTATGTCTTATTTAACATTAAAGGGCTTTAAGATATGGATTTATTTGGAATACAGTCTGAGGCACATCACAAAGGTGCTGTTCTAATTATGATTACTATCTCAATATTTTATAATTGCCAGTTTGACTTCTGATATGATATAATCATTACTTTAAAAAATCCTAATTTTCAAATGGTTTGGATCTTTTATTTATATTTTTATTGTAACTACATATTAGATTAATCAAAATGTAAACAGATGTAATAAACATCATTTTTGTGTATATCCTGATTTTGTGTAGTTAACGTACCAAATTTTGAAGCATTTTCTTTAGGAATCTATTTGTTTCTTCATATATTAAGCTGCTATTTAAATTTGTCTAAGTATTCAAATGAAGTGTTTTGAATAATTTTATTTTATAAGTATTATATATTATTTATTTTTCATACAAATCAACTAATGTGTTACATCTAGTGAACCAAAGATACCAAAAAAATATTAATTCTTCTGTATCCTGTTTCAAACCAAATCCAATGAAGAACTGTACACTTAAAAATGTTAGGGTAGTAGATCTTATGTTATGTGACGTTTACTAGAATTATTTTTTAAATTAACTGCTTAGAATATGTTAATAAAATTTAAATTTCTTAAATTTTGAGTTTGAGTTTTGAAATTGTTTCTGTGTGCTTTTCACGATTGTTTTACAAATAAAAATTTATTACACAATACTTATTGTTCTGAAGCTTGCATTTTTATCTACTGATGTAACCTGAGTATTTCTAAAAGTCGATGTCATATAACAACATATATCTTTTACATTTGATGAGTGTTTTACTTCCAATTATGTAGTCAATCTTAGCAATTCCATTACTGGGCATATACCCAAAGGATTATAAATCATTCTATGATAAAGACACATGTACACGTATGTTTATTGCAGCACTCTTCACAATAGTAAAGACTTGGAACCAACCCAAATATCCATCAACGATAGACTGCATTTGCCACATATACACCACAGAATACTATGCAGCCATAAAAAAGGATGAACCCCTTTGTAGGGACATGGATGAAGTTGGAAACCATCATTCTCAGCAAACTATCCCAAGGTCAGAAAACCAAACACTGCATGTTCTCACTCGTAAGTGGGAGTGGAATAATAAGAACACATGAATAAAGGGAGGGAGACATCATACACTGGGGCCTGGGGGGAGGGCAGGGGACTAGGGGAGGGATAACATTAGGAGAAATACCTAATACAGGTGACAGGATGATGGGTGCAGCAAACCACCATGGCACGTGTATACCTATGTAACAAAACTGCACATTCTGCACATGTAACCCAGAACTTAAAGTACAATAATAATAAATAGTAATAATAAAAATACATCATCACTAACTCCACACAAGAGTTCTCCTGCTCTGCATCCTTGCCAAAATAAAGGCATGGCTTTTATTTTACATATTTATTCTCCTGTGGATAAGATTTGTATTTAAAATGATATCTATTTGTGGTTTTAATTTTCATTCCCAAGACTCAGAGTCTGATCTAGCATCTTTCAATGAACTTATAGACTTTTCTGTATCTTCTTTTGTGAAACTCCTATTTACAGCTTTCTGCATTTTATACTGGGCTATTTTTTTTTCTTTCTGATAGATTTACAACCATTCCTTTCATACTCTGAATGTTAATTCTGTTTAAGGGTAGATTTGTGGCAAATATTTTTCCCTATTTGTGGTTTGTATTTTAATTTTTAAATTTTAATGGAGTCTATTTTTCATAGTCCTCTTTCTATGTTAGTGCAATTTTTGTCTTGTTTAAATATTTTTAAGTAACCTAGGGTATTAAAGATAAATTCCTGTATCATCTTCAAATTAATCTTAAAGTTTTGCTCTTTATATCTGTCTTTAATCCAACGGGAATTAACTTTTTGCATTGGTATGAAGTTGGAATACTAGTTTCTATGTATTTTTCCATATTACTAACCACCTTGACATCGTTTCCTGAATGCTTCACATTTTACCTCTTGTTTATTAATTCAACTGATATTTACTGAGCAGCTATTATGTGGCAATCACTGTTTTAGCCATTATATTTATATTAATGAAAATACTAAAGCATATGAAATACATCAGTGAACACAGTAGACAGAATTCCACACCAGTGGAGCTTACATTCTTGTAAAAGGAGACATAAAATAAACAGTAAATGTAGCAAATTAGTACTTTATTGGGTCAATCAGAAGGGGGTAATTACTATGAAAAATAATAACAAATTTAGTTGGATGAGACAATATAGGGCAATTTAGAAAGCATACTAGGGATAAGCCGCACTAAAGTATAAATTTGAGCAAAAACCCAAAACTGTAGATATCTAGGCAAAGAACCTTCGAGGTAGAGAGAGCAGCCATTCCAAAAGATCTAAAACACAGAAATGCTTGCTGTTTTACATGAGAAGCCACCATGTGAGGGACATAGGGAAGAAGGAAGGAGGAGGGGAAGGCAAGATAAGGTGTGAGAGGAAATTGGGGAGAGAAAGCCTTAAACATGTAAGTACTTTGAGCCACTGTCTGCATTTCAACCTGCTTTCTCCCTCTTACTCCAGCTACTTCTGTAGTGTCCATTTCTATGTATATTTCAACCATCTTTGATCATGTGCAACTTCGCCATGTATTTTACACTTAATGTCCCAGAGACTTCTCTCCTCTCCTAGTTTGAAATAGTTTTGGGAACCAGATTTGCAGTTCCACATGCTGAACCCAAAAGGGGCCACCCTCAAGCAACTTCCAAATGAACAGTTCTTAGATGCACTTTATACAACTTTTCAGAAGTTCCCCAAGTTGGAGAGTCTAAAGCTCATAGTGCTGGTCAGTGAGCGAGGAGCAGTAGAATGAAATGCAAATAAAGAATCAGTATCCAGGAGGAAGGAGTGATCAACTAAACCTAACTACTGATAGATCAAGTAAAATGTCAATTGAAACTGACCATTGTGTTTATCCATCTTGAGGTAATCACAACAAAAGCAGTTTGGGTGTAGTTGTGGGTTCAAAAGCATGATTAGAGTAAGTTTAACAGAAAATGGGAGTGAAGAATAAAATAAATAATGCTGAAGAATAAAATGAAAATAGAAAATAAAAGGTGTGATGGTTGAGGTCTTTATCATTTATATTCTATGGCTCACATTCTGCCAGAGGAACCAGGAATTGTAGTACCAGTGAGTAATGAAGCTCAAACGACTTCCCTGTTGCTATGGAAGAAGGTAAGAACATATTTGGTTGGAGAACCATCAGTCTCCACCAAAATTATTTAGCTCATTTACTTTCAAACTTTTTTTGTTCTCTGATAAATGCATTTCATATTTAAAACTATATATGTATATTATATACGTGTGTATATTATATATGCATATTACCTATAAAAGACTTTTTTCCTAAGGCTACTTTAGTTGTGACTCAACATATGTATAACAAAATGTTTTATTATTATTATCCTTATTAAAACGAGTGTTATTTTTTAGTATGTATTTCTGTTTTAGAATACAGTCCTTTTAAAGGTATGTTTAATGTGCTTAAGAAGAATCTATATTATTTGTTGCATATTAAGTATAGTTTCGATTATCTTTAAATTTGCTATTTAAACTTTCTGTGTAACTCCATATTATTATTACTATTTTGAGACAGAGTCTCCTTCTTGTCACTCATGCTGGAGTGCAGTGGCGCAATCTCGGCTCACTGCATCCTCTGTCTCCTGGGTTGAAGCGATTCTCCTACCTCAGCCTCCCGACTAGCTGGGATTACAGGCACTCACTACCATACCCAGCTAATTTCTGGCATTTTTAGTAGAGAGGGGGTTTCACCACATTGGCCTGGCTGGTCTTGAACTCCTAACCTCAGGCAATCCACCCGCCTCAGCCTTCCAAAGTGCTGGGATTACAACATCCACAAATCTACTTTTTGAGGGGGTTATCTTATGATCTTTAATACTATACTTAAATAGTTCATTTGCCCATAAAGTCTGTTAATTCTCATTTTCTGAAGGTATATTGTTAAGTACATAGGTGGTATTTTAATAATATGTATTTATTGATCATTATGTTTTCATTGTATTCTATTTTGTAAAATATTCAAATTATTTTATATTTGTGGAGTTATTTTTTCTTTTAAAATTTTCAGTATCCTTTTTAAAATAATGTATTCCTTGAAGACAGTTAATGTCCCATTAGCATACTGAATTCTATTTTTCTTAAGCAATATGATAGTGACTGTCTTTTGTGTGAAAAATTCATCCCATTAATACTCAGTTGCTCTTACCATCAGAACTCACCTCTGTCATTGTTTGCTGCATCTAGTATTTGAATTTTCATGTTTCTTCCTTCCCCTCCCTGTCTTTCATTGTCTAGAAAAAATGTATTCTGACTATTTAAAAACTGTGTATTTTATTTTTGTCTTTAGTGTTTATTTTCTCCGTTGATTTGTTATGTTTATCAAAGTTTATATTTCCATAAAAAACATAGTGTGCATTTTAACATGTTCTCCTCCTCAGTATACACTGCTTTCTCCTGTCATGCTCTCCATCCCCTCAGTATATTGGTAAATGTCTGCTAGACTTTCAATGCATTATTATTAATGCATGTTTTCTTGGTTCTTGCTCTTTTAGTTAATACATTTTACTAATCAATTCATTACTTATAACTGTCTCACAGCATCCTTTGGCTTTATTTTCATTTTGCTGTAGAAGTCTCTCCATGCATTTTCAAAGTGAGATTTTGTATCAGGAACAATTAAAGGTGTTGAATTTCAAAAGACATATTTATTCTATTATCTTATTTAAATGATTTTCTAACTGAATAGGCAATTCCAGGCTCAAAGTTATATTAACATTGAAGACAATATTACATTTTTCTCACACATACAATATTGCTGATGAGATGTCTAATTAAATCTGGTTATTAAAACTTCATGGAGATGTTTTGTTTTCCTTTCCTGGTGAATTTTAGAGTTTTCACTTTATGCTTAACTTCCTTAGATTTCACTATAATATATCTGGGTCAATCTTTTTTCTTTTTGCTCTATTTGACATTCTGAAATTCATTTCAAACTAAGGTGCGTTGGATTTTTTTAAACCTGAAAATGCCCATCATTTTTATTTCAAGTATTTCTTTTTCTCAATATTAGTCAGCTTTGACTGCCATAATAAAATAACATAAACTGGGTGGCTTCAAAAACATAAAATTATTTTCTGACTATTCTGGAGGCTAGAAGTCACAGATCAAGTTCTGACAGGGTTGATTTCTGCTGAGGTCTCTTTTCCTGGCCTGCAGACAACCACCTTCTTCCTGTGTCTTCACATAACAGAGACTTCTTAAAAGAACACGGTTTCTATTAAATCAGAGGACTATCCTTACGATCTTATTTAACTTTAATTACTTCCATAGAGACCTAGTCTCTAGATGCAGCCACAGTGGAAATTATGGTTTCAACATATACATTTTCGGGGAGTCACATGCATTCTTTCTATAGCATCTTCTATTTTCTTTCTTCTATTTCTCTATCATCTATCTATCTATCTATCTATCTATCTATCTATCTATCTATCTATCTATCTATCTATCTCTATTTTCATTTCTTTCCATTCCCATTATATAGATGTTTCCATTCTTCTTGTATTCTTTTATATCTTAGTTTTTAAAAACTATCTATACATCCCTCCTTGATGTTTCTTGAAGAATTCTCTGATCTGGTCTCATGTTGAGTCATTCATTTATTCTTCAGCTCTAGCCATTCAGCTCTTTAATTCTACCCAATAGTCTACATAGATAGATACATATATGGCTACATAGCTACATAGCTAAAGATATGTTATGTGTGTGTGTATATATATATGTGTGTATATATATATTTGCTTGCCTCCTCTGTATAACTGCATGTTGTTTCATATTACCAATCTCCTCACATATCTATTTTAGTATATATATTCTATTTAATTCTGTACCTGTCACACCAATTCTATTGGGTTTTGTAACAGCTATTTAGTTTCTCAATGTTATTTATTAAAAGGTAGATGACTTTCCAAATGAATTCATATTTCCCTAGTCTCTCAGCTGTGTCTGCTGGCAATATGCACCAAGCAGGGTAAGGGAGGGGCATACAGAGCTTCTGAAAGACCTCATATAAGACAGACCGGGAAGACCAACAGAATTTATTGTTCCCGCACAGGACACCAAACTTCCTATTTACTGCCTTGCTAATTCTAGTCTTTTCCAAGGGTGCTCCCCAAGACCCAGGTAGATGGACAGGAAAGAAAGGAGGAGGACAGGCTCAGGACTCCTCTCTGTAGCAAGGAGACTTCTTTTGTCTGGCTAAGTAGGTGCTGCGGTTTTTCCCTACCTGTTCGCCACCCCTGGGAAGTGATGTCCAGCTGAGGCAATGAGCAAACAAAAGATGCCAAAATCAAAGCTTCCCTAATTTCTTCTTCTCACCCAAGGCTGTGTTTTCTTTTCAGACCACTGGTTTCTCCCAGTGTTAATCCTTCCCCTTCCTGCACTTCCCTCAGGTTTGAGTGAGGAAGAGGCAGTACCCAGAGCTTATTCTGCATTTTGTCAGGACTCCAAAGTCTCATATAACTATTCTAATTCTTTTTTCAAAGTACATTGTTAATTCTCTTTTTTCATTCATCCTATGGGATGTTTTTATTTTGTTATTTATTCCTTAAGTAGATGCTTTAGGGATGTAGGTATTAATTGGTCATTTTGAAGAAATAGCTCTCAGTTTATCCTTTGAAATATTTACCTCCCAGTTTAAATTTATTTTTGTATCTTTCATAAATTCTCTTCACAATTCATTTTGATTAATTTGTACTTTTATGCTAATTATTAGTTTTGATATTAATAGTAAATACTTTGAGGCTGAGGAATTCTCTGAGAAAATTCCTAAAGGTTTTTCTGTAAAATGCCCTAACTTTCCAAATAATACATGCCTTTCATTTTTTTTTTAAAGGAAAATGTTTCTTAGTTTCCAAACAATCACTTGTTTTGTTTGCTTTTCAGTTTTGCTTTGTCTTATTCAGTTTTTATTTTGTTTATTTCCATTTGATTTTGTCATGATAAAAAAATGTATCCTAGGCCAGGTGTGGTGGCTCACGCCCATAATCCTAGCAGTTTGGGAGGCCAAGGTGCGTAGACTGCTTGAGCTGAGGAGTCTGAGACCAGCCTGAGCAACATGGTGAAAGCTTGTCTCTACTAAAAATACAAAAAATTAACCTGGCATGGTGGCACGTGCCTGTGGTCCCAGCAACTGAGAAGGCTGAGGTGGGAGAATCGCTTGAGCCCAGAAGGTTAAGACTGCAGTGTGGCGAGATCACGCCAGCCTAAGCGACAGGGCAAGACCTTGTCTCTTAAAGAAAAAAAGAATGTATCCTATACAAAGTTTCAGTTTAATAAATATTTATTTATTTCAAAATTTGTTGTGAGGCTTTTCAATCTACCAAATTCCAAAAGATTTTAAAATTTACCAATGTCATTTTTATTACAGTCTGTTTACATTTATGAAGTTGTCCTGCTGTTATTCACATTTAGAGTTGTTATATCTTCTCATAAATTCTGTATTATATGTTTGCATTATGTTACTTCTCGTAGTTGAATACTCAGGGCTACCCTACTGATATTAATATTGAGTTTACTCTGGCTTTCTACGTCATTGTTCATCCCTTCCTTTGATTTGTCATTTTTTTCTAACTACATACACTTACATTACTTTTAACCCAGAAATCCTCTTTAGTGGAATAATACAATCCTTTTGCATTTAATGTAACAATTGAACTATTTTCTTTTGTCCTGTCATATTTTATGGCAAATTCTTATATGTTTTAACAGTATCTGCCTTATTTATCTGACTTTGGTTGACTGGTCAACTTCTGCTTCTTCAACCCATCTTCACATACCAACCTCTCCCCACTCCCTCCACACATGCATGAAAATTCTTGCCTCTTAATTTGAAATTCTACAATGTTCATGAAATTTTGTAATGATTGATTGTTTTTGGCCCAGATGATCACTATAACATAATATAATTCTATATCTATGTTTAGACTTTCTTATTAAAAATAAGGACATTTTATGTATCTAACTCTCACCTCCCTTTAAGATGAAATATTTATGAAGCATTTATTACTCTGTTACCTTTAGCATCTTCTAACTTTTTGCATTTGCTTGAGTAATTTAAAAATATTTTTAGCTCATTAATATTTCTTTACATTATGTCTCATGATATTTAATCTATACTTGGTATTTATGTTGCAAATTTCTAAAGAAATTCTTATCTTTTTGGTTTTGGCATAATTTTTTGCCCACTATCTTATTCGTCTTCCTTTATCTTGAGATTTCTCTTTAGATTAAGTTGAGGTTGAAAGTTGACTGTAAATTTTGCTTTTATTTTAATAAGAGCATAAGGTGCATACTTTTGAAGCATTGCAAGTCTAAACATTTGTTGTTTTTTTGCCCTGCAGTATTTGTTTATTTAATGAATGAAACTTTATTGGGTATAACTGTGTGCAAGACACTGTTTTAGGAATTGAGGATACAGTAAAGAAGAAAAATGATGACATTATTTGCTCTTCTGGCATTTATATTTGAATTGTCAATGAAAACAATTAAACAAATAAGACATTTAACAGGGAAGACATAGACAAATCCAGTGGAGCCCAGACAGCTACAGGGCTCAGGGAGTGTTGAGGTAGGCTTGAAACATGGTGGCGTGCTGCTGAGAAGTGAGTGTTGGGCAAGTGTCTTCAGGAGATAGGAAAAAGGGTCACTAACATCTGTGAATGCAATGTCCTGAAGGAGAAGAGCAGGTGTGAAGGCCCTGCTCCAAGTGAGGACCACCTAGTATGTGGAGTGATACCAAGGAAGCTGCTGGACTGGAAGGCCAGGAGCATGAGGAAGAGTGATGGGCAGTGATGATGAAGGGCGGTAGGCACTGGGGCGGGAGCATGTGGAGTCATGCAGGTCATGGTGAGTTCCTTAGCTTCCACTTTGAATGAAATGAGAAGCAATGGGGTAGGTTTGAGCAGAGGAAGGGCATGCTCTGGCTTATATTTTATGGAATCTCTGGCTATCAAGTAGAGAACAGAGAGAAAGAGTATGAAGTATCTACCAAGAGGCCAGGTAAGAGGCCCTGCAATCATCTGAAAGAGAAATGTTCGCTTGATCATGGTGGTAGCTGTGGAGGTCATAAAAATGGTAAGATCCTAAATCCATTTTGAAGATAGAGAAGACAGAAGTTTCTGGCTCATTGGATATAAATTGTGTGAGAAAGTGAGAAGTCAAAGATAACTCCAAAAATTGGGTCTTGTGACCAACTGAGGAATTAAGTTGTTATTAACTGTGAGTTGGCAGGTTTTTAGGAAAGACCATTTGTTTAGCATTGATATATTTTGTTTGAAATGCCTATTGGATATCCAAGTGGAATACAGTCAAATATACAGCAAGATACAGAAGACTGGAACTCAGGGCCAATTTTCTTACTGGCCACACTACAATTCATGGTTTATGGTCTTTTTTTCTCCAGAATCTATAGATATTGACATTTTCTTCTCACTTGTAGTTCTGCAATTAATGCCCCATAAAGTTAGTAACAGATTAAAAAATGAAAACAAAAGGTCTACTACATTTAGCACACATCTGGAAAAAAGTTATTAAATAACATTTAATAACAATTATATACTCCTTTTAAAAAATCTTAGTTACAAACCACTTTCTCAAATTACAATTATACTATATGAGTGTGGGTTTCTAAACCTTCCTCAGATTTAAAGTGTATTCAGAGTTTCAGAAGTATTTCTAAACCTTCTTCAGATTCAGTGTTTTGTGAAATCATGACAGATATAGGTCACTGGAAGTCATTCTCGGGGAGAAGATAACACTTTACTCTTCTAAATATAGACAAAGGATCTGGATCTCCTTTAATACCGCTGGCATGGACAAGCTTATATTAGAGGACTGTTGTAGAATTTTTGACTTTGGATGTCTTATTTAATAAAATTTGTTGTTTCATTTTCCTTTTTAATTAAATTGTATATTGCAAGATATCAATTCACTTTGAAAGTCACCTGAAAAGCATTTGTCAGATACATATCTGGCGCGAGGTCATAGGTCCTTTTCAGTTTATCAGTCAGTTATAATAAACTATTCCTGGAGTCACATAGTCTATGATAGAGCCCTAGACATTTGACCAAATTTGCATATCATCAAGCAAAGACGTCATCACATGATCTTCTCCATCTACTTGTTTTCACTTTGACATGGATTCCAGAATTGTCCTCTTGCAAGACAATCCTCCTCATCTCTAACTCAATTTTTTGTCATGTCAATTCGGCACTTCTTTTTTGAATAGTTGTCAATTTCTTATCAGTATTATTTGCCTAACTTAAAAAAAAAAAACTCAGCTGGCTTCAAATTTATCTCAATTTGTTGTACTATCTCATTAATCATCAAGATGATGTTTCTTTGATGCAAATGCAAAGCAGTTTTTGTGTAAACTGTTACTATGATTTATGGAGCTAATTTCCATGAGTCCTTTTCACCTGTCTTTTACATGCTGTGTTTATTTTTTTCTTTTATGCTGTAAACATTTTTTTTAAGAATCATGCTTTTGTTTTATTTACTCAAACTCCCATTGCCCAGATATAACAAAATCTACTGTTTGCTTCAAAATAATATTTGAGTTCTTCTTGAATCCCCTTTCTGTTTTCCTGAGCACTGAGGCTCCTTCATTATGAATTTAATGTGGAGTCCTAGATAAGTTAGATCTATATTATTGATGAAGAAAATGGGTAATGGCATTGGATGAGTTGTTATACAAAGTAACTTTGTTTCTGTATTTTTCTTTGGTTTCCTAGAAAGCCCATTAGCCAACCAGTTTTCTGTTGGGTAAATATGGGATCATTGTCTGCATTATCATCAGTTGACAGAGGTGAACATGACTCCAAGCACAGAAGGATTCTTGTCTCTCCAATGTTCTGTCTGTTCTTGGTCCACTAGATTAGAAAACGTTCCTCATTATGGTTAGTACATTCTGT
>NW_012115155.1:8265238-8283425 GCF_000951035.1 Colobus angolensis palliatus | reverse complement strand
ATATATATATATATATATATATAGCTTGGTTTAACATCTAATCTTTTGCTCAAAGTGAAATGATGTTAATATATGGTAATTTCCATGTCTTGTTCTGTACTTGCCCTTTCCAATTAGAGATAACGAGTTCTTAGTTTTCCACATTCCATTACAGTTTATTGCTCTTTCAGTGATAATAGTTGTGTCTTACAATCTTGGGATCTTCTTTAAAATAAGAGAATTTCAATGGAAAGAATTTTCGGATCGTCTTTCAATTTTCATGCACCTCCACCACATTTGGGCAAATAAAATTTTTGAATTTTGAGGATGTGTGCATGCATCAGAGTCTTCATTTGGTATATTGTCTACTCCCCCAAATGGTCTCGTATTCTTCAGGCCTGTGGTTTTCCAATATAAGAGAATCCCGTTTTCTAGTTGACTATCTGAGTTGATTTGGCTAATGAAATGAAAATAAAATTAATATTAGTTTGGTAACTTTCTCAGTGCCATTTCTGAGCATATGTTTTAGGAGCTATGATGAGATCTTTTTTTCTCTCACTTTTTTCCTCTTGTCTCCTAGATATCAATCCATGTCTACAAGTAAAAATGAAATGAAGCAGAGCCACCCTAAACTGCAGACAATATTTGGTTTTTGTTTGTTTTGTTTTGTGTTTTGTTTAGAGACAGGATCTCAATCTCTCACCCAGGATGGAGTATGGTGATGCAACCATAGCTCACTGTAACTTTGAACTCCTGGGCTCCAAAGATCCTACCTCAGCCCACATAACTGAGGGTACAGGTGAGCACTACCATTCCTGGCTTTTTTTCTCTTTTTTTTGCGCAGATTGGGGTCCTGCTGCTATGTTTCCCAGGCTAGTCTCAACCTACTGGTTTCAAGTGATCCTCCTACCTTGTCCTCTCAAAGTTTTGGGATTATAGGTGTGAGCCACCATGCCTGGTCTGCAGGCAATATTTAATATGAATGAAAGCTTACTTATTTGTTGCAAGCCATTCAGATTTGGGTGTTACTTGTTACGTCAGTCTAATCCGACTGATACAAAATCAGTACTGATAGGAATTTTCCACATTTGTTTATTTTGGTTACTCAGTTGTTTCAGGAGTTTAGGAAGATTTTCTATGCTACCATTTTCCCTATGATTACATTTAATTTAATTTAATTCAATAATTGAAATGAATTGAAAGACATTATTAAATTTAGCACATGCCTGTCAATACATATACTCCATGTGCTGTGAGATAAATAGATTATTTTTGATTTCTGCCTATGTCTAATTTCACTTGGTATTTTTGCTATTAGGTTTTTGAGCACTGTTACAGATGGAAAATCTGAAACTCATATGCCCACTCTCAGATGTGACCGATAATTACCTCTAACTATGTGCCAGTCACAAACTTTACCAATCACCAATCAGCACACATAACAGAGTCTTTGTGTTTGGTATCTATATGGCTCTTTATATGCAGTAAATCAACTGGTTTAGTAACTGTCACAAGTTTAAATTACCAGTAAGCTAGACAATTAAGATTCTAACCCAATTTTCTTCTAACTCCAAATCAAGTGCTTGTTGTGCAACAATGATGAGTTTACCTCTATATTCCTGTTTCAAAAATAAGGCTTGCACACATATTTACAGAATAATATACATAATTTATGCATTATATTAAATTGTAAATCTAAAATAGATCATACTACATAAGTGCTGTATATCATAAAAAAGATAATTGATCAGCATTGACCAGAACTGTCAAGCCAACCTGAAGTGAGTTTAATAATTCTGAAGGTAGATGGTGAGGAAATCAGTCAGTTGGTAGCAGAAAACATATTCATCTGTCTTTGGGGATCTGGGACTCTGTTTTTACTGAAAAGTGGACCAGGTATTAAATCTTGACAAGTAAGGAGAGACTGAATAATGCCAGATTTTTTGAATTGGTGACTACCGTCATTGTGAAGGCTATGTAACTACTTTGTAATAGAGAAAGTCATAAATGCTCTTTTTTATATACATGTACACACATTACAGACACACAATACATGTATATGTATATACACACACATACACACACACATATACACAGACAGACAATACAAGGTGTTTCTGGAAGGATTATTTCCATTCTTAGTGAATGCGCAACTGCCTCTGACACCTACATTTCAGATAAAGAGGATCAAGTTACCGGTTAGCAAGATCTGCATCCTCAACTGGTACCTTAATTGTATGTAGATTAAAAAAGCTAATGCCTTTGGGCATTTATATGTTACCCCTCTGACTGAATGTCTTCATCATTCTGCATCATTGGCAAACTCCTTCTTATCTATTAAGGCTTATTTTGGGCTAAATTAGGCAAACTCTTTTGTGTAACAACTGTATTTTCACAAAGCGATTGGCTTTTTTAAGCAGTTGTTACATTCTGGTTTCAGAACTCCTTCAGAACTCTTAGTAGGCAGTGAGTGAATATTTACTGAATGAATGAAAGTTAGAGGGACAGAAAGAAAGAGTATTTTAGCTGCTTTGACTCCAATAGTAATTCAATTTGGGAAAGTCACCAACTGGGTTGACTTACATCTTAAAAGAATTAATGAGATATCATTACAAACTAAGTAAATTTACCAAAAATTTTTAAAAAGACAATATTAAATGCTGGTGAATAAGCAGAGTAGCTGGAACTCTCACACACTGGTGATGTGAGGGCCGAAGGGTACAGCCACCTTGGCATGCAGTTTCACAGTTTCCTACAAAGTTAAATGCAGAATCATCTCAAGACTGAGTGAACCTATCCCTAGGAATTTATTAAATAGAAATTAAAACACATTTCCCAAAAGACCTGTACAGAGGTGCTTATAGCAATCTGATTGAAAATAGCCAAAAACAACCTAAACAAGTTAGTTGGAAACAATTTTGAGGTCCATCTACTGGTGAATGGAACCCATATAATGTAACATTCTCAGGAACAAAAATTGGATGAACTATTAATACGTGCATCAATAGAGATGAATTTCAAAACATTATCTTAAGTGAAAGAAATTAGAAAACACTGCATATTACATGATTTCATTTATATAATATTTTGGGAATGGCAAAAAAAATCATTTTGCCAGGGGCCTTTCCTCTGGTGGAGGGAAGGGACTGATTAAAAAGGGACATTAAGTAATTGTTTTGGTATATAGGGCTGTTTTTTATTTTGATTATGATACTGGATAAATGACTATAAATTTGCCCAACTGAACTGTTTACCCTAACACAGTGAATATTACTATATGGAATTTATTTATCAAAAAATCTGAAAAAAGTTTCAATACCTGATGTTCTTCTTGCCTCCCTTAATAAAGTGCAATTTTGTATGCATTTGTTACTTACATGCAAGTTACAAAGTTTGAATTACCAAATATATATCATAAAATTTTCAGCAATTGAACAAAAAGCATATGTTGAAATGTGCCAGCATCTTGCTGTATTCTTTACCATGCTCCTGATCCTTTAAACACCCTGAGTTATAATTCCTGTTCTACAGAGAGGAGATTCAAAGATCAAACCACGTAAATGCCTCACAAAAGGCAAGCATTGGTACTGGAGCTCCTAATCAGATCCACCTGACTCTAAGTCTTCTGTGCTAAACACATGTGGTCATGGCTGTTTGACAGGCAAATTGTCATTCCAAGTATTCATTGTCACATATAAATAGGGTCCTGTTATTCTCCTGTCGAAAGCCTTTCCACTCATTTTCATTGCACATTGGAAAATATTCACACTCCTCATCCTTGCCTCTAAATTCCACGTGTGCAAGTCCCTGGCAAACTTTCCAATAGTCTGCATTCCATACTTCGCATGCTCCACCAAGCTCCAGACAAGCACAGCTCTTCCCAGACAAAGGCATTTTCACATATTACTTCTAACTCTTGGAAATCCCTACATTCTACACTTTCTATAAAGCGTTGTTTTCCTTCTTCAGGTCTCAGCCTAAAGTCTATTCATCAGAGGTATCTTCCTGCACCACATGATATGAGGGGTATCTTCTCCCTTCCTATTATTTGTGTATCATCATTTTCCCCCAACAAACAAACCTGATATGTCTCTTGGGACTTATTAAATACTCAATCAACACTTTGAAAAAATGAATTAATAAATTAATGAATTCAGATTAGGCTGCCAGCATCAAGCACAGAGGGAAAATCATTAAAACCTGGTGTAAAATGAAAGGTCACCCAAAAGGAGAACTTTTGGCTAGCAAAGCTGTAATCCGGGGTCTGCATGTATTAATGAACGTCAATAAATAGCAGTAGGCTTGCTAGAAAGACAGGAGCTGGGATTAAATCAATTAAGAATGTTGTCTCTATGTAAATTAGAAACATCAACTAAATTAAACTGCTGAAAATGGAAGATTAAAAGAGTATTAATGAGCTGACAGAAACTTGATAAAATTTCCAAAACGTTTTGTTTGTTTGAATTCAATGATGACCAAATATGGGAAAAGGGCATTTTGAATGTGCCGTATGCCTTCTTAATGTCTCGCAAGCACTGTTTGCTGAAGAACAGTGCCTGAGGATCTTCATCAGCCAAGTCAAAATAAAAGGCTGAGTTGTCTTCCGCTCACATCAAGAATTAAACAGGAGCCTTTCAAAGATTACTGTATGCCCCTGTACAAATGTCTCATGTTGACCTCATCTTTTTAATTTTAATTTTTATTGTTTTGAGACAGAGTCTCACTCTTATCAGCCAGGCTAGAGTGCAGTGGTGCGATCTCGGCTCACTGCAACCTCTGCCTCCTGGGTTGAAGCAATTCTCCTCCTTTACCCTCCCTAGTAGCTAGAATTATGGGCACCTGTGACCACGCCCTGCTAATTTTTGTATTTTTAGTAGAGATGGGGTTTCACCATCTTGGCCAGGCTGGATGGAACTCCTGACCTCAGGTGATCCATCCACTTCAGCCTCCCAAAGGACTGGGATTACAGGCATGAGCCACCGCGCCCAGCCTTGACCTTATTTTTGAGGTACATATTTTACTATGATAGGCACTACAAAATATGGTACCCAAAGCCAACACCAGCAAGACGGGAATGGTTCCGGAGAACTTTCCACTCCTCCGAAGGGTCTCATCTCCCTAGCGACAGAAACAGTTCCAAGTAGGAGGTGAAACTTAGCTGAAAACATTTTATTTTCAGCTACTGTGGCTGATTCTCAACTCACAATGCCCCTCGCCACCCCACCAAACCTGTGCTCACACACATATTCTCAGGATGAATCCACTCATACCCTTCATCTTCGTTATCTCAGAGAACACATCAAATCCATGCTTCTTTGTCCTCTGCACAGGGACGTACACCCCCTAATTGGGTCCATTATGCCTCTCTCTCAATTCCCCTAAAATTTCTATTTTGTTTTCCAGAGCTTAGGGTCTGTCTTAAGCAATAGCTCCTGTTTCTTCAGCCTCTTCACCTTCTTCCTCTAACATAAGTCTAGCTGACTCTCAAGATTCCACACTCACTAAAAAGAGGCTGCTCATTCTTTCCGGAGCCTCTCCTTTTTTACTAGCCTTGGAACTATGAGGTTCTTTAACAGTCTTTCCAAATAATTATCTATCCTTAAACCCTAACAGCCTTTCCCTTTTATTGTATTTTCCTAGAAAACAAAACAAAACAGAAAACTCTTTGGTTAAATTTTCTCTGTGCTTACTTACTATGTGCCTTTATCAGGGCAGCTGATCATGTCTGTCAACACTAACATAAAACCAAAAAACTCAGGAGGCTGAGGCAGGACAATCACTTGAACCTGGGAGGCGGAGGTTGCAGTAAGTCGAGATCGTGCCACTGCATGCCAGCCTAGCCAGTCTGGGCAACAAGAGCGAAACTCCACCTTAAAAAAAATGCCAACTGCTGTCATGTAAAGTATTTGATGTGATAAGTGGGCTCTCAGATTGCCCAACAAGCCTGATATATGTATCTCTTCTCCAAGCACTGTCAGGTTACTGAAAGACTATTTATACTATATATAACTCTTCAAACTACCACCACCTATGGCCCTTTCTCTTTTTCAGCTACTGACTTTGTTCCCTTTTCACTGAAAAAAATGAAAGCAATTAGAAAATAACTTCTTCACCCTCTTCAGTGAATCTTTCCCAACTTTCCTGTCTGTATGTTATTTTTCCTGTTGAAATGGATGCACTGCCCCATCACTACTGCTCCATTTCTCTGCTCACGCCCTCATGCCAACATTATCTAAAAATTCAGTCAATATAGACTACCTCCACTTGCTTACCCACATTTCCTCTGGGACAGTGGCTTCTACCACTATTCTGAGCAAGCTCTGATAAGAGGCACTAACTGCCTCAACAATGGCAAATGTAATGGTGAACTCTCTGTACTTACCTCCCATCACTGCAGAGCCAGTATTTTATGCCATTGATCATACTCTTTTTTTCAAACAGTTCCTTCATTTGTCTGGCATGTCGTTCCACCTCCCTCTTTTTACCTCTCCCCTCCTAGGCTTCTTGTGTGATGTTCTCTCCTCTCAATTGGCTTTCACTTTCTAGGTGATATCTATTAAGTCTGTGAAGTTAAAGGTCAGCTGATAGCCCCTGGATTTGTACCTTATCCATAGTGCCTTCCACGATTTTCAAGTTCATATAAGCAACTACACCTGACATTTCCCTGGGATATTTAATTGATGTTTTATGTTTGCCATGGTCCTTACCAACCTTTTCATGTCCATTTCACACCTGGTTTGCCCTCAGTGTTCCTTGACTCACTAAATGACAGCAATATTCACCCCAATGCATAGGCACTTCTTAACATTTTTCTTCTACAAACTTTGTGCATCCCTTGCTTATTCATTTGCTTATTGCTGCATGATAAATTACCCTGAATTGAATGGCTTAAAACAACAAATATTTATTTAGTGTCTCACAACATCTGCAGGTGACACATCAAAGTGCACCTGAGTTTTGGGCTTCTTGATCAAGGTCTGTTATGAGGTTGCAGTTAAGCTGTCATCCAGGGCTGCAGTTGTCTCCAGACTCAAGTAGGATGAAAGAATCTGCATCCAGGCTCACCTGTGTCATTTTCAGAAGGATTTCACTCCTCACAGACTGTTGGATGGAAGATCTCATATCCTCGCCTTGTCATTTGGGGCTCTTCATGGGACCTCTTACTTTCCCCATGGCCGAGTGATCTCACAGAGAAGACACCAAAGGTGTAAAGATAGAGCCAGGAGAGAACAAGAGTGTGTACCCAAGACATAAGCCACAGTCTTTTAAAATAGGTTATATCAACAACTGTTCACAGATGAGGAAGTTCACAGAGTTCTAAGAGTAGAGATTTGGTTAGCTGAAACTCAAACTTATGTCTCTGTGGCTCCAAGGTCCAAGGCCATTGTCTTCATTTACAATTCCCTTCCTCTGTGAAGTCATCTGTGACTTCTGATAGTGAGGGAACACTTCCCCAAAAGCCTTGGATTGCACAGAGCGGAAGACACACGCACAAATGGAATCATCAATTGACTTCACTGTCATCAAGAAACTGACCAGTTTCTTGAGGGTAAGGGTGGCATATCATTTACCATCTTATTCCCAATGTTTTGGATAATATTTGACACACAGGAGGGATACAATGCGCTATTATTGAATGATTCTATTTATTCATAATTGTCAAATGCATGAACAAATGAATACACGAACACAATGCTGACTCCCCAGTGGAAAATATAGTTCATGAGGAAAATGCTGGAGGTTATTGATCATGAAAGTAGAATAAACACATAATGGCAAAATTTTGTTACATTTAAGAAAAAGTACAAATCATGATACAGAATTTGAAATTTCAAGGACATGGTATTATGTCTCTTTAAGACATAATATTTTGTGGAGCAAAATTTGTTATGGTTATAAAGTTTTATTTTTGAAAATAAGTTGGGCTTCTCCATTTTAATCCGAATTTTCCTATGTTTGAAATCAGGCACATTCTTATCACTGTGAATAGATCGAGGGCTGGATGAGGGAGAATTCAAAGGATCAAATAAAGAGAGCTTGGTTAAAACAAAAAGAATGGAGACAGCACCATGTGTTAAGAGCAAAGCAGAAATCAATTCAATACATTAGTATTAAAAGTGCTTATTGAAAGAAAAATTGTTTATAGAAATCTGTGGGTAAAGACTTTTGACTAAATTCTTCATATATATAAAAGAGAGAATGATGGAAAATTCATTCATAAGCCCCTTGATCCAAAAAAAACATAATCTTAGTAAATAATTCAATGTTGATGGTAGTGGGGGTGGGGGATAAGGAGATCTTATGGTTAGCAGTTTTAGGGGTCATATTGAGGGTCTAAACAAAATAAATGATTCAAGAAAAATCTTCAACAGACATGGGGAGACTTGCCATGTTTCTGTTTTGCTTTTTAATCTATATTCTTAGCGAGAAGGAGCAAATTGGTATCAGATTTTACAATAGATTTTTCATACATATGAATATCTTGAGTCCCTTCATATTAAACACAGAGTGCCTGATGTTACATTGTTAATGACATAGTGAGATGATTTCTTTTGAGTAGTGGTTCTGCCACATAAAATCAAACCAGTTAATTACCTCTCTGGGCCACAGCTTTCCTCATCTGCAAAAGAAGGGATAATAATACATGGGAGGTCGATAAAGTATCTGGCACATTTTAAGTGCCTTTTAACAGAGATACATAACAATATTAGTATTGCAAAATCATTAATTAAATTCAAATATTCATTTGGATATTTTGTATTTGATGAATGAACACTGTCTAAATTTACATTTCCTTTAAATTCTTTAAGTTTCATGGTTCTGAAAAGATACAGAGCAAAATTTGGGGTTTTCTTGCTATGAAATTTACATTTGGGAAAAAATAATTAAAACACTGAGATTTAAAAATTTAGCATCTCTCTTCCCATTCTCAGGTGACACTTAGCAAAATGAATTTTTCTCAGCTCTAAAGCTAAGTAGAAATACTTTTTAAAAATTAATTAACAAACATCAATATTTGCAAAATCATCTAATAATCAAACCCACGGGGTAACAACTAAATCTTCTTTGAAGAGGAATGGATATGCTGGTTGCCTTTAAAGGCCTCAATTTAGAAACGTGCAGAAAGACATATAAGGAAATGTGCCACTTGTCTTCTCTAGCACAGAAAAAGGTCTGGGATGTAGCAAGATAATGTTTGCTTTCCACTAGTGTTTTAAGTCCCATTTTGCTTTAAAGCACATACAGTGGAGGGCTGAATCTGGAGAAAATTAAAATACATGTCTTTGAGAGTTTAGGGGCTTGTCACAGAGGCTTGGCCTGTGACACAAGACACGGCATTGGCCATTTGGTCGTTGGCTGTCATCAGGGCATCCACACACTGCTCTCCACTTTTCCCACTTCTTAAGCCCAGTCTCTGTCTTTTCCATTATCATGTGCTACCTTCCCTTTCACAGGTGATTCGTTTGTCATCTTAGTCCCTTAGCGAATTCCTGAAAGGCCAGGATGCTGTTTATGTGTGTGTGTGTTTATGTGTCCACCAAATGTTCTGTCAATGAGTCTTTTAATCAGCAGACATTAATTAAGTTAATCACTTCTAAGGGAAGTTTAGTTGATGATGGTAAAGAATACCAGTGTGGCCCTGGGCCAGAGGAGAGCACACTGCCCTAAGCCTGGAGCAGTGGAGGTCAAGAGGAGAGATTCCTCTGCTTCTGGAAAGGGGAAGGTAGGGTAAGAAGGACTTTTTCTTGTGTCTCAGGTGCCAGTTCAGCCACAGTACAATAGAGCACAAGATAGATTCCTAAGATTTCTGACTCTGGATCCTAGCTCCCAGATGGTATCTGGACCTGCCCAGGGCTGAAGGGAACTGACTAACCTGTAGGGAAAGACACAAGCCTGACTTCCTTTACCACATACTGATTGTAGAGCTCTAGGGCCTTGAGTGAACATATATAGTAGCCAGGCAATGGTGAACATGGAACTTGAATGACACCCAGTGCTGTGCTGGTTTCAGGTCTGATTCAGCGTAGTCCCAGTGGTGGTGACTATAGGAGTGTGTGTGTGACCCCTCCCCTAGCTCCAGTTAGCTCAGCACAGGGAGACATTCCAGTTGTTTGGAGGAAAGTAAGGGAAGAGAACTAAAGCTGCTGTCTGGCAATTCAGAGAATTTATCCAGATCTTATACAAGACTACCAAGGTACTACTTCTATGATTCTGCAAAAGCCACAGTGTTACTGGGATTGAGATTCCCCAAATGCACATAATGCTGCAGTGATTACCTTTCAAAAAATGACAGGTACAAACAAGTCCAGAATGCAAAGACTACAGTAAATAACTCTTCAATGCCCAGGCACCAAAGAACATCTGCAAGCATCAAGAGCATCCAGGAAAACATGACTTCACCAAACTAAATAAGGCACCAGAGACCAATCCTGGGGAAATAGATATATGTGACCTTTCAGCAGAGAATTCAAAATACCTGTTTTAAGGAAATTCAAAGACATTCATGATAATACAGAGAAAATTCAGAATACTACTGGATAAATTTAACAAATGGATCAAAATAATTAAAAGAAATAAAGTAGCCATTCTAGAGTTGAAAATTGCAATTGACACACTGAAAAATGCATCAGAGTGTTTCTTAACAACAGAAATGATAAAGCAGAATAAAGAATAAGTGAGCTTCAAGACAGACCATTTGTATACATAGGCAGAAGAGACAAAAGAAAAAAAGAAAAAGAATGAAGCATGCCTACAAGATCTAGAAAATCACTTACAAAGGGCATATCTAAAGTTATTCACTTTAAAGAGGAGGTAGAGAGAGGGACAGGGGTAGAAAGCTTATTCAAAAGGATAATGACAGAGAATTCCCAAAACCTCCAGAAAGATATCAATGTTCAAGCACAAGAATGTTACTGAACTTAGCAGATTTAAACCAAATAAGATTAAGACATTTAATAATCAATCTTCCAAAGGTCAAGCATAAAGACTTCTAAAAACAGCAAAAACTACAAACCAAAGAACAAATAAGACACATTAGAGCTCTAAAATATCTGGCAGCAGACTTCTCAGTGGAAACCTTACAGGCTGGTAGAGAGTGGGATGATATATTTAAAGTGCTGAAGTGAGGTGGGGTAGGGGGGTACGCAGTGTGGAAAGCTTTTGTCACAGAATAGTATATCCATAGAAAATATCCTTCAATCCTGAAGGAGAAACAAAAGCTGACAGATTTCAACACCACCACACTAGTCCTACAAAAGACTGCTAAAGAACGTGCTTCAACCTGAAAGAATAGAATGTTAATGAGCAATAAAAAATAACCTAAAGGTGCAAAACTCACTGATGATAATAAGCACAAAGAAAAATACAGAATGTTATGACACTGGAAGTGTGGTATGTAAACTACTCATATATTAAGTAGAAAGACTAAAAAATGAACCCATTAAAATAATAACTACAACAGCTTTTCAAGACAGTACAAGAAATAAAAGGAAACAATACGAAGTTGAAAAGCTGAGGGAGGAACTTAAAGTGCAGCGTTTTTATTATTTTTCTATTTGCTTGTTTGTTTCTGTAATCAGTGCTAACTTGTAATCAGTTTTGAACAATAGATTATTAGATGGTATTTACAAGCCTCATGGTGACCTCAAAGCAAAAAACATACAACAGATACATAAAAGATAAAAATCAAGAAATTAAAACATACCACCAGAGAAAATCACCTTAAGGAAGACAAGAAAGAAGAAACGAAGGAAGAGAAGACCATAAAACAACCAGATTTTTTTTTAAATGGCAGGAGTAAGTCCTTGTTAATCAATAACAACACTGAATATAAATGGACTAAAATCTACAATCAAAAGACACACAGTGGCTGAATAGGGGAAAAAATAAACAAGACACAACAATATATTACCTATAAGAAACACATTTTACCTCTAAAGAAATACATACACTGAAAATAAAGGGATAGAAAAATATATTTCATGCAAATGGAGACCAAAAATGAGCAGAAGTACCTATATTTATAATAGACAAAATAGACTGCAAGACAAAAGCTATGAGAAGAGAAAAAAATGTCACTATATAATGATAATGGGGTTATTCAAGAAAATATAACAATTATAAATGTGTATTCACCCAACACTGGAGCACCCAGATATCTATAGCAAATATTTTTAGAGAGAAAGAGAGAGAGTGACCTCCATACAGTAATAGCTAGAGACTTCAACATCCCACTTTCAGCTTTGGACAGATCTTCCAGACATAAAAGCAACAAAGAAATATTGGACTTATTATGCACTCTAAACCGAGCAGACCTAAGAGATATTTACAGAACATTTTACCCGGCATATGGAATACTCATACTTTTCTTCAGTACATGGCTCATTCTCAAGGCTAGACCATAGGTCAGGTCATAAAACAAGTCTTAAAACATTCAAAGAAATTAAAATAATAGCATCTTCTCTGACCACAATAAAATAAAACTGAAAATCAGTAACAAGGGATTATGAAAACTATACGGACATATTGAAATCAAACAAAATGCTCCCGAATGACCAGTGGATCAGTAAAGAAATTAGGAAAGAAATTTTAAAATTTGTTGACAAATGATAATGGACACGAAATTCCAAAATCTATGGGATACAGCAAAACTAAGAGGAAAGTTTATAGCAATAAACATCTACATCAAAAAGACAGAAAAACTTCAAATAAACAATCTAATGATACATCTTAAAGAGCTAGAAAACCAAGAAAAAAACAGTAATAGTAGCAGAAAGGTAATAATGAAGATCAGAGCAGAAATAAATGAATTGAAACAAAGAAAACAATACAAGAGATCAACGAAATGAAAGGTATACTTTTGAAAAGATAAAATTTTTAAACCTTTAGCCAGACTAATTAAAAAAGAAAGAAGATCAAAATAAATAAAATCACAAATGAGCAAGCTTATATTACAGCTGTTACTGCAGAAGGGCTACTCTAAGCAACTATGTGCTGGTAAACTGGAAAACCTAGATGAAATAGATAAATTCCTAGACATATACGACCTACCACAATTGAACCATGAAGAAACGAAAAGCCTGAAAGTACCAATAACAAGTGATGAGATAGAAACCATAATGAAAAGTCTCCCATCAAACCAAAGCACAGTACCTGATGGCTTCACTGATAAATTCTACCAAACATTTAAAGAAGAATACCAATTCTCAAACTATTCACAAAAATAGAAGAGAAGGGACTTTTTTGTTTTGTTTTGTTTTGAGACTGAGTCTTGCTCTGTTGCCCAGGCTGGAGTGCAGCCGCGGGAATCTCAACTCACTGCAAGCTCCGCCTCCCGGTTCCAGCCATTCTCCTGCCTCAGCCTCCCGAGTAGCTGAGACTACAGGTGCCTAGTTTTTTCATATTTTTAGTAGAGATGGGGTTTTACTGTGTTAGCCAGGATGGTCTCGATCGCCAGACCTCGTGATCCGCCCACCTCGGCCTCCCAAAGTGCTGGGATTACAGGCCTGAGCCACCGCGCCCGGCTGAGAAGGGGCTATTTTCAATCTAATTCTACAAGGCCAGTCTCAACCTGATACCACTACCAAAGACAGATCAAAAAGAGAAAACTACAGACCCAAATCCCTGATGAACATTTGTGCAAAATCTTCAACAAAATACTAGCACACTGAATTCAACAACACACTTAAAAGATCACTCACCATGACTAAGTGGGAAATATGCCAGGGATACAAGGAGGGTCAACATATGCAAATCAATCAATGTGATACATTATGTAAACAGAATTAAAGACAAAAATCATAAACCCATTTCAATTAATGCTGAAAAGTATTTGATAAAATTCAACATTTCTTTATGATAAAACTTCTCAAAAACCAGGTATAGAAGGAGCATAACTCAACTTTATAAAAGCCATATACAACAGACCCTCAGCTAGTATCACACCGAATGGAGAAAAATAAAAAGTCTTAAGATCTGGAACACCACAGAGATGACCACTTTTACCCCAGTTATTCAACATAGTACTGGAAGTCCTAGATAGAACAATCAGACAAGACAGAAAAACAATAGGCGTTTAACTGGAAAGGAAGAAATCAAATTATCCTTGCTTGCTGATAGTATGATCTTATATATGAAAAAACCTAAAGACTCCACCTAAATACTCTTAGAACTATTAAGGAAATTCAGAAAAGTTGCAGGATTCAAAATTGACATATAAAAATTAGTAACATTTCTATATGTCAAAAGTGAACAATCTGAAAAGGACATACAGTAATTCCATTCATAATAGCTAAAAATAAAATAAAATACCTATGTATTAATTTAGCCAAAGAAGTTAAAGATCTGTCCAATGAAAACTATAAAACATTGAAGAAAAATTGAAGAGAATAAAAGAAAAATTGAAATATATCCTATGTTTATATGGACTAAAAGAATCAGTAGAATTAAAATGTTCATACTATGTAAAGCAGTCTACAGATTCAACACAATCTCTATCAAAACACCAATAACATTCTTCACAAAAATAGAAAAAAATTCTAAATTTACATGGAGCCACAAAAGGCACAGAATAGCCAAAGACATCCTGAACAAAAAGAACCAAACTGGAGGAATCATGTAACATGACAACAAAACTATACTATAAAGCCATGATAACCAAAACTATATGGTACTAGCATAAAAACAAACATATAGACCAATGGAACAGAATAGAGAAACAAGAAACAAATCTATACATGTAAAACGAAGTCATTTTGACAAGTGTGCCAAAAACATTCATTGGGGAAAGGACAGTTAGTTCAATAAATGGTGCTTGGAGAGGTCTTTCACTTCCTTGGTTAGGTACATTCCTAAATATTTTGTTTATTTATTTATTTGCAGCTATTATAAAAGGGGTTGAGTTCTTCATTTGATTCTCAGCTTGATCGCTGTTGGTGTACAGCAGTTCTACTGATTTGTATACATTGATTCAAACACTGCTGAAAGAAATCAGAGGACACAAAACAAGTGGAAACACATCCCATGCTCATGGATGAACAGAATCAATATTGTGAAAATGACCATACTGCCAAAAGCAATCTACAAATTTAATGCAATTCTCATCAAAATATCATCATCATTCTTCAGAGAACTAGAAAAAACGTCCTAAAATTTATATGGAGGCAAAAGAGAGCCACATAGCCAAAGCAACACTAAGCAGAAAGAACAAATCTGGAGGCATGACATTACCTGACTTCAAATTATACTACAAGGCTATAGTCACCAAAACAGCATGGTACTGGCATAAAAATAGTCACATAGACCAATGAAATGTAACAGAAAACCCAGGAATAAAGCCAAATACTTACAGCCAACTGATCTTTGACAAGGCAAACGAAAACATAAAGTGGGGAAAGAGCATCCTAGTCAACAAATGGTGCTGGGAAAATTGGAAAACCATACAGAAGGATGAAACTGGATCCCCATTTCTCACCTTATACAAAAATCAACTCAAGATGAATAAAAGACTTAAATCTAAGACTTGTAACCACAAAACCACTGGAAGATAACATCAGAAAAACCCTTATAGACATTGGCTTAGGCATAGACTTCATGACCAGAACCCCAAAGTAAATGCAACAAAAACAAAAGTAAATAGATGTGACTTAATTAAACTATAAAGCTTCTGCACAGCAAAAGAAATAATCAGCACAGTAAACAGACAACCCATAGGGTGGGAGAAAATATTTTCAAAGTACACATTCAACAAAGGACTAGTATTTGGAACCTACACGCAACTCAGACAAATCAACAACAATAACAACAACAAAGAAAGGGAAAAGAGCAAACAATTTCATCAAAAAGTGGGTTAAGGACATGAATAGACAATTGTCTGAAGAAGATATACAAAAGGCCAACAAATATATGAAAAAATGTTCAACATCACTAATGATCAGGGAAATGCAAATCAGAAGCACAATCTGATACCACCTTACTCCTGCAAGAAAGGTCATAAAAAATTTAAAAAAATAGATATTGGTGTGGTTGTGGTGCAAAGGGAACAATTTTACACTTCTGGTGAGAATGTAAACTACTACAACCACTAAGAAAAACTGTGTGGAGATTCCTTAAAGAACTAAGTAGATTTATCGTTTGATCCAGCAATCCTGTTACTGGGTATCCTCCCAGAGGAAATAAAGTCATTATGTGAAAAATACACTTGTACACTCATATTTATGGCAGCACAATTTGCAAATGCAAAATTATGGAACCAGCGCAAATGCCCATCAATCAACGAGTGGATAAAAAAATGGCATATAGAGACATCCATATACACCATGGAATACTACTCAAACATGAAAAGGAATGAAATAATGGCATTCACAGCAACCTGGATGGAATTAGAGATCATTATTCTAAGTGAAGTAACTCAGTAATGCAAAACCAAACATCGTATATTCTCACTTATAAGTGGGAGCTAAACTATGAGGATGTAAAGGCATAAGTCTTGACATGAGTCTTGGGGACTTGGAGAGGAAGGATGAGAGGGGAACGAGGGATAAAAGACTACACATTGGGTACAGTGTACACTGATCAGGTGATGGGTGCACCAAAATCTCAGAAATCACCCCTAAAATCCTTATCCATGTAACCAAATGCCACCTGTTCCCCCAAAACCTATTAAAATAAATAGTGTTTGGAACATCAGATATCCATATGCAGAAGAATGAAACTATACCCCTGTCTCTCACCATGTATAAATATCATACCTAAATAGTTTAAAGACTTAAATCTAAGACCTCAGACAATAAAACTACTACAAAAAATTGGGAAAACTCTCCAGGACGTTGCACTGGGCAAAGATCTTTTGAGTAATAGCCTGCAAACAAAGGAAACTAAAACAAAAATGGACAAGTATGATTACATAAAGTTAAAGGCATCTGAACAGCAAAGGAAACAATGAACTAAGTGCAGAGATAACCCACAGAATGGGAGAAAATTTGCAACTACCCAACTGACAAGGGATTAATAACCAGAATATATAAAGGACACAAACAACTCTATAGGAAAATATCTAAGAATCCAATCAAAAAATGGGCAAAATGTCTGAATAGACTTTTCTCAAAAGAAGACACACAAATGGCAAACAGCTACAAGAAAAGGTGTTCAATATCATTGCTATCAGAGAAATGCACATCAAAACTACAATGAAATGTCATCTCACCCAGTTAAAATGGCTTTTATCCAAAAGTCAGACAATAATAAATGTTGGCAAGGATGTGGAGAAAAAGGAACCCTTGTACACTGTTGATGGGCATGTAAATTAGTACAACTGCTATGAAGAATAGTCTGGAGGTTACCCAAAAAACTGAAAATAGAATTAACATTCATTTAAGCATTCCCAATCCTAGGGGTAGCCCCAAAAGAAAGGACATCAATAGATCCAAGAAATATCTGCACTCACATAATTTTTGCAGTACTATTCATTTGTAGCCAAGATTTAGAAGCAAACTAAGTGTCCATCAACAGATTAATGGATGAAGAAAATGTGGTACTTACAGACAATGTAGTACTGTTCAGCCATAAAGAAATAATCAGGTCTTGTCATTTGCAACAACATGGATGGAACTGGAGGTCATTATGTTAAGTGAAACAAGTCAGGCACAGGAAAACAAATATCTCATGTTCTCCCTTACTTGTGGGAGCTAAAAATTAAAACAATTGAACGAATGGAAATAGAGAATTGAATAATGGTTAACTGAGGCTGGGCAAGGTAACCCATCCTGGCAAGGTTGAGGGAGTGGGGATGGTTAATGGGTATAAAAATATAGTTAGAAAGAATGAGTAAGGTCTACTATTTGATAGAGTAATAGGGTGATTATAGTCAACA
The DNA here is from genome assembly GCF_000951035.1 of Colobus angolensis palliatus. Classification (NCBI taxonomy): domain Eukaryota; kingdom Metazoa; phylum Chordata; class Mammalia; order Primates; family Cercopithecidae; genus Colobus; species Colobus angolensis. Next base: position 8,265,577 of record NW_012115155.1, on the reverse strand, counting down.
TTAATTTATTTCTACATCTAAAAACAACTAGAAGAGTATAACTGAATTGTTTGTAACACAAAGGATAAATGCTTGAGGTGATGACTACTCCATTTACCTTGATGTAACTATTATGCATTATATGCCTGTATCAAAATATCTCATGTACTTAATAAATATACACACCCACCATTTACCTGGAAAATTTTAAACAAAAATGAATACCAGTGTGTAATAACATAAGACAAATACAAAGAGCTGGATGCCTTTCTGTACATTTTGCTGTTAAAGTGGTCACCTTTTACATAATGATAAAGGAGGATAGTAGCCTCTCTCTTATCCCTCCCTGCGTCCCTCCCT
>NW_012115155.1:8245779-8265188 GCF_000951035.1 Colobus angolensis palliatus | reverse complement strand
CCTCCCTTCCCCTCCCCTCCCCTCCCTCCCTTCCTCCCTTCCTTCCTTCCTTCCTTCCCTCCCTCCTTCCAGTGTTTCTCACCATGTTTCCCAGGCTGGAGCACAGTGGTTATGCACAGGCACAATCAAAGCACACTACAGTCTCCAACTCCTGACCTCAAGCAATCCTCAGCTTCTTGACTAGCTGACTACAGGCATGCAGCACTGAGTTCAGCTAAGACCCACTAATTTAGTAGAAAAAACATTGACTTCAGAGTTAGATTGCAGCTCAAAGCCTGAAACTGCCATATGATATTTAAATAACAGATATTTTTATATGGCATATAACTAGCAACTAGTCTCTGTGACATGCAGGAAATACTGTGAAGCATAAAGATAAAGACTCCTACATTGGAATCCTAGATCCTTCACTTATTAGCACTGTGACCTTGGGCTAGTTACTTAACCTTTCTGTGCTTTGTGTAAAAGGAAAGTATTAATAATATGTTTTGGTTATTGGAGACTGAGTTAAATGTTCTGAAATTAGTGATGGCAGAATGTAAGTGTAACAAGTTCTTCCTATTATAATTATTAATTTATGTTAATATAGGAACATTTAGTGGTATTATGGAACTTTGGAATTGTAGACTTTGAAATCAGATATATCTGAATTTGATTCCATTATAACTATACATAGTTATAATACAGTATCTAATCTGAAAACTATTATGAGGATTAAGCCATGTAAAACACATAACTTTTAATAAAAACATGCATGCGTATGTGTGTAGATGTATATACATATATATGTATACTTGCATATAACATGTATGTAATCAAGCTGTCAATGGAGGTCTTCCAGCTACTTTTCAGAATTAGGATCATCTCCTCAGCTGATGCTGCACTCACTCAAATGGACAACTCAAGTCCTTAATGGATATCAATTAAAAATAATCACAAGATAGATTTGATGACTAAAAAGCAATACAAGCCACTTCAAATTAATCATTTGATCACTTAAAATTAAAAATTCCTTTGCAACTTTACTGTAGAATTATCTTTGTCTTCTTCAATTCAGTTTTTCCTCTGACTTGATTCTCATTATTTTTCTCTCATCTCTTCTCTCTCCTCTTCAGAAACAAAATAAAAGAGCTCACCTTTCATGCAAAATAATATGGGTGACTTATAAATATAATACATGTCTTATAGAACTAAAATCATATTTCTGTCTTAATGTCTTTTTATTATTATCCCATGAAATGAGAACGGGTAATGACATCTAACTATTTTGGCTGGAATATTCAGAAAAACATGACAAAGTTAAAAAAAATTAATTTTTTTATATAAATAACTTTAGGAAGCTTCAGGGAATACTTAAAAAATTATTCAGGAATAGTTTTTTCTGGATATTAAGACATATAACTAACAATTTTAAGAACTGATTTTAGAATTTTACATTTTTAAAAAATGTGTGCTATAATTTTATGAGTGGCAAACTGCTGTCGGATGATTTTATTTTTCTATTGTGGATACACATCAGAAATGTCAAGAGGCCAACTACGACCCCAAATATGAACATCAGCAAGAGCTAAAAATTAGAATCTTGAATGTCTCCAAGTGGTGTGACAATGAAGAGCTACATGAGAATAAGCCTTTTATTTTTCTCACCATGCAGAACATAAGCTAACCTAACCACTGTGGCTGTTAGGAAAATGCAAACTCTTGCAAGTGTAAATATCACTTAAGGGCAATGTGGGAAAAACTGTACACCCAAAGGGACACGCAGCCCTCTTTCACAACTTACTTTTGGTTGAAATTAAAACATGTATTACTGAACCTCAGGTCAGTCTTCCATAAGAGGACAGAACAGTACCACCTTGCAGGATGGCCATGAGTATTACAGGAGGTAACATAAACCAGCCACAGGGAATGGGCCGGCATATTGTGCTTGGCCAGTTTCTCATCATTGCTCTGGGGTTTTCTTCCCGTTTTCTCCGCATTTATTTTTCAAGGGCCATTTTCAACCCTCTAATGGAACTTTCCATGCTAATGGTCTTTTGCTCCAGACAGGAAGTTAAACACGTGGATCTTCTATTGCTGTTCTCACAGCTGAAAAATTACTTACTCCACACCTTGCTAATCCTCTCCCTTGTATCCCTTTTTGATCCTTTGGTAACTTGTTCCCCATTGTTTACACCCGAGGGCCCATCATGGTCACATCTTTGAAAAAAAAAGTCTAATTGAACAAAGGAAATAGCTTTGCAGTTTTTTCCCTGAATTTATTGTTACTGAACACATTCTGCCATGCCTAAGGAAAGCAACAGTTTAACAGAAAACTTTTTGTTGTACATTTTTAAGAGTCAAAAAGAGCCCTTTTGAAAGTGCTCAGTCTTCCTGAATGATGAGTTCTGCCAGTAGCTTTTGAGGGTAAACACTGGAGGCTTTCCACTGCCAGAGAAAGGCCATTTGTGAAGGCATGACCTCCAGGGTCTAACTGAAGTTCAGGATGTCAGCACATTTCCACCCGTCTGGTCTTTGGCAAAAGGTTGATCCAGACTTCAGAAACATTTGAAATCAAGGTACAAATAAATACTAACCCCAAGGGAAGCATCCATTTAAAAAGCTCACAAGTATTTACTTGGTCCTGGAGCCTGACTGCATGTCAAGTCCTTTCAAGGACAGATGGAGCTTCCCAGCTAGTGGTGCTGTCTGATTTACTTTGTTGGAAGACATGGTCTTATCGTTATTCTAATGCCCTTGCTGCCTAGTAACAGACATGGATTGATTGCTGCTGCCTTTGATCCACAAATTTGCATTTGCCTGGAGGATGCCAAAGCTGACCAAGGCTCATCCATCATTTCCCAGACCGGGTTTACAAATACACTGTAAGCCAGGTGCACAAAGCCGAGGAATGCGTTTTGAGTGGGTATGGTGATGACTTTTAGGTATGTTGCCCACTTTGGTTTCTTAGAAACAAAAATAAACTGGGAAGTAATAAATGATAGTTGTGATATGGACATTCTTATTCTTTTCAGGGTGTGTATTTACAATGCCATTTAATCAAAACATCTTACTTACAACATACATTCATGGATGTTCCCACTGTGAAGGAAGGCTTTCCTCAGCTTTTGCTTTTTGTCCCCTTTTCTTGTGAAGCATATTGCTGGTTTACATGTGTTTTTTGAGATGGACCAAACACTCTTAAATTCTTTCTCAGAGGAAACAAAGGCAAAGCAAACTTTCTTTTAACTGTATTATATATCTCCTTTATATCCCCATAAAGCGCAGTGCTAAGATGCTCTTCCATCCCAACACCTGCGTTTTATGATTCTTATGATAGAATATATTTTATTTGTGACTCCTTAAAGTGGATTGAAATGCAAACAAAAGAAATGGGATTCATTTAAAATGAAAGGCAGATTGGCAATATGTTTATCTGGACTAATATTTTTAAATACCTTTCAACCCAGAAAAGATTAATATAAGCTCTAACAGATAAATCTTATCTGCCATTTATTTACCACTCATTCTTTTTATTACTGTTCAGAATTGCAAAGATTTAACCAAGTATATACTGGCCTTTTAAATGGCGGGTATTATAACATTCAAAAGGGAGAAATACCTACCCAAAATCAAACAAACAAAAACTACTGAACTCCCAACTCAGGTCCACTGCAATTGGACAATTGCCAATCAAGATGATAACAAGAAAATGCCTAATGGAAGTTGATTGCAGTAACTCTCTTGTAATTTTTGCATAATGACCACATCAAAAATGAATCTTCATAATGAGTTTCTCTCTCTCTCTCCCCCTCTCTTTTGCTATGGGAGATAGAATCAGGAACAGAAACCTTAGTAGAGACAGTTTGTAGTCTAGCCTCGGGGCTCAGAAGAATGTCAAAAGGGAAAATATATAAAATACATATATAAAAATATATAGAAAGAAACTAGCATTTTTTAAACTAAAGGTTTGGGCCAGGAATTGTGGCTCACACCTGCAACCCAGCATGTTGGGAGGCCAGGAGTTCAAGACCAGCCTGGTCAACATGGTGAAACCTCGTCTCTACTAAAAACACAAAAATTAGCCAGGCATGGTGGCAGGTGCCTGTAATCCCAGCTACTTGGGAGGCTGAGGCAAGAGAATCGCTTGAACCCGGGAGGCAAAGGCGGCAGTGAGCCAAGATTGTGCCACTAGATTCCTGGGTGGCAGAGTGAGACTCCGTTTCAGGGAAAAAAAAAAAAAAAAGGTTTGCCAAAACCTATACTTCTAATTAAATTACAAGACTACTTGAAGGAAAATTATCCCTTTGACCCACTGACCCTTCAGAATAATTCAGAACTCGATATAGGTACAAGAATGGTGGTAATTGGCCAGGATTCACCTTTAAACATGCTGGTCTTTATTTTTATATTTTTATAATTATAGCCAGGAAAGGAGAAACTATGTAATGTAGCCAAAGATAACCTATCACTGTACTTTATGTTGCAAAATATTCTCTCCTTACAAGATTGTGCTTTTGAGGTTCATTATTTGTAAAACACCATAAAGGAAATTTCTCCAAATAAAGAAGCCCCACATTTAAATTTGTGGTCAGTCTTATCTTAGAGGTATTATGCCTTTAAGCAACATCTTATCTCTAAAGCCCAGGGAACCCATTTGGAAGATGGACATGAAAAATAAATCTAACTTATGAGGTCATTTGGTGAATAAAATATCAAAGTCCCTCATAAAATACTGCTGTTATGTTCTGGAATAGCTAGGAAGGTACACTGGCCTGTTTCCTTATTAGAAAGAATAAAGGCTTATTCTTTGCAGGGAAGGGGTCCAGTGCATGATGGTAACAGTCTTTACGCTAAGAGTCAGTGGCCATTCATTCAGCACCACACTTGCTCAATGCAAGTGTTTAAAATGACTCCTTTCCTCTTCTTCTTTCTCCTGCATTCCTTTGCCACCCTCTCCACTCTGTCTCTGGCATCATCATGCCCTTGGGTAGTATTTTATCTGGGACTACACATTTTTCAGTGTGGGACAACTGCACATAAATAGGTCCTTGTTTTGTCTCTCTTGCTGATATAGATTACCTCTCTTGGCACTCTCAGGTGAAGGAGGCTGGAATAAAGGTGTTGGTAGAGACGAAATATCTTACACCACTGATGAGGACAGGGAAGAACAAACAAGGGAGGTAAAGAAGACCTCACCTGGTTTCAAATCTCTGATCCAACACTTGCTAACTCCGTGACCTTGGGAAAGTCACTTAACTCTCAGTGACTCTATTTCCTCATCTGTAAAATGGGTGGTATTTTAAGAATGCTATAGCAACAAGACGCTTAGAAACAGTAAATGAGTTAATATTTATCAAGCACTTAGAATACTACCTATAAGGGCTATTAAAATGTGGGTAAGAAAAATCAGATTATCTTTATTATGTATGCCATTTTCCCCTAGTTATATTTGGCTTGAACTTTCAATAGGAGTTGGATTTCTGTAACCAGCCATTTTAAAATTGATTTGATTGCTGCCAGCTTTATTACAGTGAGGGCACAAATGGCTGATAAGATTCCAGCCCTTTGATGACGTAATTAAAAAGAAACAGAAAAGTGACAAGAACAAATAATCCATCCTCTCACATTTCAGTCACTTAGAAGGACCCCTTGGAGTGACCATTTGATATGAAATTAAGTTGCTGATGCACTGACCACAGGTAGATATTAGATCCATGTAGTCACAGAAGCACATCTGAAGTTTCACAGACAAAAGCCACCTGCGCATTCTGGGGAAGCCTTGAGGACGAGACCAACACAGACTTGGGGGAGCTGCACATGGAAATTCACAAAAACATGGGAAGACACCAGCCACTTCAGGGCAGGAATCCTTAAGAGAAGACCAAACCTCATCTTTCAAACAGACAGAATACACTTTTTTTATTGTTTCTTTTCAAAGAGAGTGTTCTGGCCTCCACCCACTCAAAGCAAAAATGAAATTGGCATTTTCAGACTGCATTTTGTCTTCCTTGGAACAACGGTATAAGTTAAACTTTGTTTATTCCTTTCATTTGCTTCTAAGTCATCAGATTCAGAATAAAATGTATGTTTCACCTGTAGAATCTTAACAGTAAGAGAGTTCCATCTAATTTTGAAAGAGATTCATTTAGAGCAAATTGAAATGTGATGTGACAAGGCAGACAAATAAATAACAGGAGCCTTGGCCCTAGACAGGAACCTTTCTGCGATTCCCTTGGGAATCCTGACCCTGCCCTCTGTGTGCTCGTTTGCCAGATGATAGCACAAAGAGGTGCTGGAAAGATTAGGGGACATGTGCTATGCAAAGCACCTGTGATTAGACCTGACGTTTAGCAGGGACTTAAAATATTTCTTTCTCTTTACTACCATAAAAGGAAGGCAGAATATGTAAGTATCAGGTACTAGAAAAAGCTTAATAAGCGCTTGTTAAAATTAGCTTTTAATGTTTTGGGTGCATCCATCTTGACTAATTCCATATGATTGTAGGTGGGCACCCTTCCCATTTGCCCCAGTAAACTACAGAAATTATCCTTAAAAAGTACCGAAGACAGAATTTTGGATTGAGTGAACTATCAGATTTTCAGCCGTCCTCATTGAGGTGTATCATTTTAAAAAATCTCTACGTCTTCACTATTCTGTAAGTCAGAAACCATATTAAGCTTTGGTATTTAGATGGAATCACACAACCTTTAGACATACCCCACTTTTATATTTGCAGATTTAATTAAGGCTGAGTGAGTAGAAAACTCTGCTTCAAAACTGCCAACCTACTAAAAAATGAGGAAACACAGAAAGGGAGGGATTTGTATTCTGTGATCAAATTCATGGAAAACCTGCTGAAGTGGGAGATATATAATGTCTCTCAGGATGGGCACTGTTCTACTTAATGGATTATCGAGCACTTATTAGTAAAAACAGAAATACTGAATTTAAGCAATGACTTCCTTTCAGGAATGAAGATGAGGTCTAAGATTGCACAGAGAGCAAGAGCGTGGTTCACTATGCCACCACTTGGCACCCTTGCAAGGAGCCAGGACATCATTCTGAACTCTTAGTTTCAAATATTCTTCATCCTTTGTTACCTAACCCCACCCCCAGATAGGGGCCATGTCTTATCAATTCTGCCTCCTTAATTTCCTCCCTTCTAGGAGAAGGTAATCAATGAAGGCTCTTTTCCCTCAACTATTTCAACAGCCCTGTTCCGCCCGGCTCAGGCTGTGCCCACCAATCCCTCCTTGCACTGCAGTAATCTTGGGCCATCTGAAATGGCCTCCAAGACCCTACCGAAAGTTCTTTAGTGCCTGGATCTTGGCTCGAGGTTGAAGTGTCAGCTCCAAGACAGCACTCAATGCTTCTATCTGGAGCCTTCAGTTCAGGTATCTCTCCTCCTACCCATTCTTCCCCTGCTCTGTGCTCTGAATGTCCCATTTAACACGTGAGTGTACCCCCACTCCTCCTGTTTGCTGACCAGTGTTGTCTCTAGAATGTCCTTTCCCTCCCTTTCTTCTTTTCTCTTACAAGCTCCTACATTGTCACCTCCCCCATCCATCCCTGCCCCTTGCCAAAAAACACATGTCCACTACTCACTTCTTTATAAAGCTTTCTCTGGTGGCACTCCCAAGCACTTTCTCCTACAAAACACTACACACTAATGTATGTATATGTTTATTTCCTTGATGAGACCGTAAGTGCTATGGAAGGAGGAAAGATTCAGATATAGCTGGGCATAAGGAATCTCTAGAATACAAATGGCACCAGAAATGCCCCATCTTGAGAAAAGGGGACCTAATTTTTGCATCCTAGGTTTAGTCACCGGCTGAGGTTAAGTAGGTATATTATTTCTTTTTGCGTTCTCAGGACCCAGCCCATTGAATATTTGTACTTTAAAGCAAATGAACAAACGAATAAAACAACACTTGGGAAATAGTTGCAATAAATTAATAATTGAGAAAATGAATGAATGGGTAAGTGGGTGAGTGAATACAAGAATGTGAATACAAGAATAGGAGATAAGCCTATAATGCCACTCTCTGTGATTTTTATATTTGCATGGCCCAGACTTTAATCTAGACACAACTATTGCATATTGCTGAGTTTAGGTAACTGTGGATATGGGAGCTGATTACACAGATGAAGCTGGGTATGGAGAGCCCTAGAATGCGAATTGCACCAGGACTGTCCAGTTTAAGAAAAGGGGGCCTACTTTTTGCAGTCCATGGCTAGTCTCTGACTGAGGTCTACCCCCATGGTAAGGAAAGGTGGTGTTAAAGCGACAGCTGTGAATTGTTACAAGACCCACAGCAGCTGGGAGATGGGGGCTCTGACTGATAAAGCTTTTCAATAACAGATTATTCTTTAACCATAAGGAATAAGATACAGGTACTGTATCTCATTTAATAAGGAAAAGAGATACATGTACTGAGAGGCATGGGTATTCCCTGGGTTAGAACCCTATTAAGAATATCCTTGTCATTGCCCCACTGAGGCACCAGATTCAGCTCTCGGGGCTTTTCTTTCTACTATGCATCATCTCCCTCTACATGTCCAGACACAGACACAGACACAGGTACCGCCATTCTTGAAGTTTTAAAACATGTTTTTATCAAGTGGAACAATTGTGAGTAGAAAGTGCTAATGCCGTGACATCAGTATTGAAGCTCTGATTGGAATCCTGGAGGCATCACTAACTGATACGCAGATTCTGCCACCGTGGTTAAATTACTGAGATTATGAGAATCTCAATTTTTCCATCTGTATGGTGGAAATAAAAATGCCTTATTATTTTTAATTAATAATTTATCACAGAGGATTTAACACACTTTTAAACATTTTTATCATCTGTTGTTATTGCTCTTTTTTGGGGTGTCTTTGGGGGCTTTTATTAATTTTATTTTATTTTACTTTAAGTTCTGGGATACATGTGCTGAACGTGTAGGTTTGTTATACAGGTATACATGTGTCATGGTGCTTTGCTGCACCTATCAACCCACCATCTAGGTTTTAAGCCCCACATGCATTAGGTATTTGTCCTAATGCTGTCACTCCCCTTGCCCCCCACCCGCTGACAGGCCCCGGTGTGTGATGTTCCCCTCCCTGTGTCCATGTGTTCTCATTGCTCAACTCCCAGGTATGAATGAGAACATGCAGTATTTGGTTTTCTGTTCCTGTGCTAGTTTGCTGAGGCTGATTGTTTCCAGCTTCATCTATGTCCCTGAAAAGGACATGAACTCATTCTTTTTTATGGCTGCATTATTGTTCTTTTTATTCCACCTATGCTAAGCTTATTTAAGACTAAATGTTCTTGAAAAATAGCACATTGTCTTCTAAACTCCCTGCAGATTTGCCCTGGAACACACTAATTCTGAAGAAGTGGGTATATATAATGTATACATTATCATGTTAAAATTTAATACATTGGCTGAGATAAATTCTAGGAAAAGCAAGCCAGTTGAGCTGACATCACCTTTACAAGATAAATCAGTAATTGTTAACCAGCGCTATTTACTATTTTTCATTTACTTCTAATTTTGATGCCTCAAGGAAAATTTTGCATACTATAAAAACATTTTTAGTAGTTAAATATACTTCTTCAGAAATTGTTTAATTTTTTTATCCTGTTCTTTTTTCAGATTATTACAACTTCATTGGTTTATTTGAAAAAGTGAAAATTGGGAAGAAATATATGAATGAAACAATAAGGATTCATTAAGTAAATTAAGGTATTTTCTGGAATGCAGAGTATATATACTAAAATTATGCTGTTGTATAAAATGATATTGAATGGCATGAAAAAATATTTACAATATTTTAAGGAAAAGGGTATAGCTTATGACATAGTATATTAAGACTGATGTCATGCTTTTGACAAATTCATGGGGTGGAGGGAAAGATTCTGAAAAGATACACATCAGAACAGTGTATGAGGCTGTAAATCTCTGATAATTTTTATTTTCATCCTTTTGGCCATTTCTTATTTTCTAAATTACATTCATCAAATGTATTATTTAATAAAAAATGTTAAAATGTGGGAGACAGTTTGTGAGCATTGATTTTCAATGCACTCACTAATGAAAGCCTTTCCCAACAAGCAAAACTCATTCAAACTAAGCTAAAGTACACAAAACTGGAAAGATTCTAGCGTCTTCCTTTAGTAGTTACTTTTAGGTCATATTTCTGCCACATTTCTTTCTCAAGTACTCCTCAAATGATGTAACCTGACCATTTCGAACTCATCTACCACACAAATGTGTCACCCATTTCTACTTTTCTGCCTTCTATCAAGACCTATCATAAATCCCAGAACTCTTTTTATTATTATACTTTCAGTTCTAGGGTACATGTGCACAATGTGCAGGTTTGTTACATATGTATACATGTGCCATGTTGGTGTGCTGCACCCATTAACTCGTCATTTACATTAGGTATATCTCTCCTAATGCTATCCCTCCCCACTATCCTCACCCCACAACAGGCCCCAGTGTGTGATGATCCCCTTCCTGTGTTCAAGTGATCTCATTGTTCAATCCCCACCTATGAGTGAGAACATGCAGTGTTTGGTATAGTTTGCTGAGAATGATGGTTTCACTCTTGCATGGCACTATCCCTGGCCCTCCAGGCTAAAAGTGATCTCCTTTTACTTCCAATTCCTGGGTCACCAGCCATGGCCTCTTTGCAGGACTTGCAGACAATCAGACTCCAATTCAGAGTTTAAATTCCAGATCTGCCACAGAGTTACCTTCTGAGCATGGACAGGTTTCTTTACTTCTCTGAGACAGTTTTCTTACTAATAAAAATTGAATCATAGTTGCATTTGCCTTCTAGAATAGTCATAGAAACAATGAGATAATGAGATTACATGTTTCCCAGGGTGATTCTTTGCATATCCTGGGTGCTCATTAAATTTCTTACTTCCCTCTCCCTGCATTACCCTTGGCCTCATGCTCAGCAGTTAATCTGTTAGCATATTATTTACAGCTATTTTTAACATGTTATCCTTTCTGTTGTTTATGACTCTTTTTTAAATGAAAAGTTCACTTGTTTTATTGGGATAGGTAAGTATACAGTCATTGTTAGTGATAAATCTACTCAAAAGCACATGGAGAAAGACTTAAGCACAGACCCTCATTCCTTCCTCCCATGAAACCACCAAGGAAGTCATCCCCATGAAGTCTGAGTGTGTGCCTTCTCAACTTGCCCCAAGCACAAATGAAATTACACACATCTAACACATTTGCTACTGTTTTTGCTTCTCTTTTACAACTTGCTTTCCTCAATTTATATGAAAGCACAAAGGCATACACTTTTAAATCATTTTATAATACTTAATTCTATGTCTATATCTTTATCACTTTAATCATTAGCTCTTTGGTAAGCATTTAGTTTCTCATTTATGGCACTTCTGATTGACTAAAGAGCAAGTTCTCACTTTCTTCATTTTTAACATTAACCCAATTGTGTAGCGAGGGGAGCAGCCTTAATGTAAGAGAATGTACCTCCTTTTCTCACCTTCAGAGGATGAGTTATGATTGCTCAAAATTAGTAATAGCTGCTTAATTCTCCTCTGACAGCAATGGGTCCAAGGATGGGAATGTGACTAGGTTCCTTCCAGTGAAAGATAAGAGCAAGTATAGTGGGCACTTCCTTTTGCAGATTAAAAAGCCACAGATTTTGGTGAAGACATGGTGACCCTGTTTCTTCCTCAGAGTGGCACACCATCATATGTGGCTTTTGACCATGAGGAAACCAGGCCTCAGTGAGCTATTAAATCAACCATGAGGCTATCGAGCTTCAAATTTCCTGATAATTAAACAATAAACAGCCTCAGGATGTAAAATTCTGTTAACTTAGCATTCTCTTAATTCCAATCAAAAGCCCATAACAGATACACATATTGTAGAAAGTTGCAAGTGTGAATATTTTTATTGCTCAGTTGAATGTATGAACCTTACATATGAAAATCTGGTGAGAGCTGCCTTCTTTATTTCTGTTGTCACTTGGCCTTTTGCAGTCAATGAAGCCCTGCTCCTTGGGATCATCCAACACATTACTGAGCACTGTGGATCTATAATTCACAGATTTGCAATCTCATACAATCTGTTTATAAAGCTAAACAGACATTCCTCAAAGCAAACTTGGAAATTAACACTTGGTATAGCATACATGCTATTGATAAAGTGGTTTTGGAAACTCACCTTAAAATACTGGTTATTATGCCTTAAGACATATTTTAATTACTTCCCCCTTTTTTCCTCATGAGCCAGGGTTGAGGCCCATCTTTGTTGAGGATCTTGATGACATACAAGAATGGACATGCAAGACTTCAGTGATTGTTAAGTTACTGGTTCAGGAACAATCCTACGCCAAGTGACCCTGGAGAAATGGTCATTGTGTAATAAAGAAGGATGAATGAGGTCATGTGAATTGTTGTTTAATCTGTACAGTTTCTTTTTCTCTGGATCTGGCCAAAGAAACTCTTCTGATCAAATTTTAAATTATAATACAGCTTGGAATTTATTTATCTCTCCAGACATGGCATATTTTATTTTCTCAGGGATAGAAGAGGATCTGTCACACCTTTTGGTTTGAAGTGAACCTCCAAAATGTATTGCTCCTGCTGAAGCAAAACATTTTAGAGGAATTGAAACAAAACCTTTACATCCCTATGGTTGAGGGGTGCTCATGGAAGCTGAGCCCTTGCAAAGTGCACTGTGAGTGTAATTCCTCGGGTCTACCAGGAATCATAGGTGGCAAATAATCATGGTCACAGCTCAAGGATCCCAGTGAGACTTGAGACAGTCTCTGAAAGCAGAATGGAAAAACATAAAGGAACGTAAGTGAAACTCAGAAAAATAGACCATGGCAACCATTGCCCTTTCTCCCTCTGTAAGTGGTAATGTTAAACAAATGCCTTCCAAACTTGTGGAACAAGAACAGACAATGAGAAAATAAAAAATACTTTGCTGTTTTTGAAGAATAGAGAGCCTTTTCCTGAAAAGATTTGTCTGTAGGTAAAAAGTCTCTAGTTACTTACATTCATCTGTTCTTTTATTTCTTCATGAATTGTCCTATTGGTTTTTTACTTCAAGAAAACCTTATTGATGGGGGACTATAACATACACTGATAAAACAAGGCAATGTTTCTGTCCTTAATATACTGTCAATGAAATCTTTATTTTTCAATCAAATATTAACTTTAGTATTTCTTACAGAGTACTTATTTTTGGCAGAATGCTGTTATCTGCTGATAATATAAACAGATGTTAAAACAGTCCTTTTTGAATTCACTTAACTATTCCTTTAGGATTTTGTGATATGCCTTTTGCCAGATTCTGACATCAAGTGTTGGCTCAGAAGTCGAAGAATTTATAGAGCTTATAGGAAAAGGGGACAGTATTACTAAACTGGGATGTGCGAAGGAAGTGAAAAATGGGATGGGGGGTGCACTTTAGGCCAGAAAAAATGCATCAGCAAGCCACAGAACTGGAAAGGCATGGATGATCCTACATTGGCAAATAGAAGGAGGAGAGTTTGCAAGGCCAAGGCTGAGTCTGGTATGAACACCTGGAAAAGCAGCTGTGCCATCACGTCTTGGTTTCTTCCATTTGATTGTTATATAAGTAAAGACCGCAGAAGAAATTCAAGCCCAAAGAGTCTTTAAGGCTGTGGCATGACTTGGTGGCAAGGCACTCTTAAAAACTAAGAGGGAAGAAACCTCTCTGAAAGGGAGAAACATAAATGTATCCATCCACCATGTATTTTAAACACATTTAAGAGATGTGCAATGTCGCAGAAACACAGTGTGTAAATATGAATGAGATCATCCTCTCCCCTTTCTCCAAAAGGTGACAGTCCACTGAAGAAGCACGGTCAACAAGTGTGAAGGGGAATCACCAAGAGAAAAGTCAAGGAAGTAGCCACCTATTGAGAGGCCTTTCCTGTCATGAGTGTGGCTGATTTTGGGTGGTCCACTGCCAAGATTTTTAATGTGATTAGATTATGAGTTATACAGAGAGCTGGCTCAGCAAACTACAGCGGATAGACCAAATCCAGGTCACCACCTGTTTTTGTATGGTCCCCAAGCTAAGCATAGGTTTTACATTTTTAAATGGTCCAAAAATATCAAAAGAAAAATAATTTTTCATGGCACAAAAATTTAGTATCTATTAAGTTTCACTGGAGCATAGCTAGGCTCATTTGTTTATGGGATATCTCTGGCTGCTTTTACATTAAAATGCAGAGCGTGGTAGCTGCAACTGAGATTACATGGCCTACAAAGCCTGAAATACTTACCACCTGGTCCTTAACAGAAAATGTTTGCCCATCTCTGAAAGAGAATAATCACCAGCTAGCTGGTTTGGGCCTGAAGTGTCTGGGGTGGCTGCCCAGAAAGGAGTGAGGGAGGGGCACTGCCTTCCCTCGCCACCGTGCTGTGTAGACCCAGTGACCCTGTGCATCCCAAATCATGGCTCCAGCTGTAACTCTTCATTGCTGGCCTCCTGCTTTGTTCCTCACTCAGATGAAAGCCCAGGCTAACTTGGCCCTCTGGAGAGGACTTTCACTATTTCAAAGGAAAGATAAATTTTTACCCCTCTGTTAAAAGTGTTTCATCACAGGGGTGCTTTAGAATCAATGCATTACAAGTTCAAGAAAAATTACTGCTTTACATCCCAGTGTGCTTATATAAGCTGGGTAACTGCGATGACCTGATAGGGATGGATAAATAAAATCCCTGATTCTCTTCCAGAATCACTATGGCCAAACCTCTGTCCTGTTTCTGAATTCAACTCATTCGTTCAATTCAAACTCTTTCTTTCTTCTAGGTGACTTCTCCCTCAGATCAGCCCCTCTTTGCAAGTGCCCTATTGTTGGCAGGGATGTCTGTCTCCTGCCTTCTTTTACTCATGTGTCAGTGGCTTTTCACTATGCACACAGCTCAGGCCATTTGCCCAGGAGCTTCCCGAGGCTCCCAGTCACTCACCAAGAAAACACAAATACAAGAAAGATGAAGTCTCCTGACATCATCTCTAGATAATATAAGCTACTTTGCTTTTTAGAGTTGAAAACTTTAAAAAAAAGTCAAAGCATATATTTCTTTTAAAAACATAGATCTTTTTAAAAATCCTACACAAAAACAGAAGAAAATTAAGTGTAGTTTTTATAGGAAAGAAAAGAACAACATGTTTCATGAGCAATCGTTTCCTCCAATAAAGGTCGAAGTGATCTATGGCCAGTCTGACTCTTTCAGGAGCAGTTTATATTTGAAAAGACACGAGATAATTATAACCCTTTGCTCGGAGACACAATTGTGCTAAGCAAATTTTACTCAAGCACTGGCTAAAATAATATGGCTTGACACTAATAATAAATTTCACAAATTCCTGCAACCTTCATCATTCTTATTTTGTATGAGATGTCATTCTCTTTGATAGGTAAGGATGAATGGCACAAGATGATGGATAGTGTGGATGGCTGTCCACTAGCAGAGTCTGTTACGGCATGCTTCAATTCTCGAGGTTGGATCTTGGAAATTGTATCTTCCTGTTGCTTAAACGACATGTAGGAAAGGCTTTGATTTTGCTATGCTGCCCATTTGTTCTTGTTTGGATTCTGTATATTCCAGAATGAGTATTTACTTTCATTCTGGTGTTTCTACCCTCTTTATTACCCACTATTACATTTCAAATCAACGTGAAGTTTTTACTATTTGAAACATCGTTCTCCTAAGGATTTATCACTGTGAAGGGAAACTGTTCTCAGAGTAGTTGGAACCATATCATGACTCTGCTACACCATCAGACCTGAAGGGAACAGATTTTTAAAATATTTGTTACTTTCAACCAGTGCTATTGTAGTAAGAGAAGAAAGGATGTGGATACCCTGCATCTCAGTCCTGCTGGTGAAGTAAGCTTTGGAAGGGTTTCGCAGATCATTCCACTCAAGCAGTCAGGTTTTGTGGGGATGCAGAGTCTATCGGCAGCTAGCACTATGCCAGACGCCACGTGGGGCTTTGTAGACATTGTCTCTTTACACCACATTTAATCCAGTTGGTAAGGCAAGTACTGTTAGCTGCCTTTTAGTTACATGAAGTGTTCAGAGATGTAGGTGGCTTGCCTTGAGTCATGGAGCTTGTAGAAACCTGAGGCAGCGGTTCGTCTTCCCATAGTGCGTTTTCTGCTACACGGCCACTAAATTTGCCCTGGAAGCAGGAGCAGAGATGAACAGTGTATTTGGCTGTTCTTGGATCACTATAAAGAAATACCTGAGACTGAGAAATTTATGAAGAAAAGAGGTTTAATAGGCTCATGGTTCTGCAGGCTGTATAGGAAGCACGGTGCTGGCATTTGCTCAGCTTCTGAGGGGGCCTCAGGGAGCTTTTACTCATGACAGAAGGAGAAGTGGGAGCAGGCATGTCACATGGTGAAACGGACGAGAGAGAGAGTGGGAAGTGTTGTAAAGTGACACACTTTATAACAACCAGATATGGCAAGAACTCACTATCATGAGGACAGCGCCAAACCAGGAGGGATCTGTCCCTATGACCCCAACACCTCCCTCCAGGCCCCACCTCCAACACTGAGGATTACATTTCTTCTTCTTTCTTCTAAAAAAATAAAAAATAAAAAAAATGAAAATAAAAGGACACGTGCAGGTTTGTTACATAGGGATACGTGTGCCATGGTGGTTTGCTGCACCTATTGACCCGTCCTCTAAGTTCCCTCCGCTCACTCCCTGCTCCCCAACAGGCCCTGATGTGTGTTGTTCTGCCTCTGTGTCCGTGTGTTCTCAATGTTCAACTCCTACTTACAAGTGAGAACATGTGGTGTTTCCTTTTCTGTTCCTGTGTTAGTTTGCTGAGAGTGATGGCTTCCAGCTTCATCCATGTCCCCACAAAAGACACAATCTCATTCCTTTTTATGGCTGCATAGTATTCCATGGTGTATATGTATCACATTTTCTTTATCCAGTCTATCATTGACAGGCATTTGGGTTGGTTCCATGTCTTTCGTATTGTAAATACTGCTGCAATAAACATACATGACATATGTGTGGAGGGTTACATTTCAACAGGAAATGTGGTGGGATCATATATTCAAACCATATCAAACAGTAAATGGCTAGGCCCTCTGCAGAAGCATCACCTCCAGCACTGACTTCACCCTGTAGCAACCCTGGAATAGAAGTGCCAAAGGTCCATGGACCTCCCAAAGCAAGGGAAGAACAAGTCTTCTCAGGGCTGCCAAACATCTCACTTTCTAAGAGTCCACCTCTCAAGAGTGCCTGAGACTCATTCCCACACACACACTGCTGAGTTACCTACTTCATAGCACTTTCCCATCTTTAATTTTACCTTAGGTTCTCATCTGCCCTCCTATAGGAAGTTTTTCTATTTGCCTCATAATAACTTTCCTATTTGCTTTCTAACTAAAGCTTAGAAAAGTAATTCAGCTCACACAATATATTGGTTATAACCTAACCTCTTAAATTCACCCTTCCTTGTTATCAAATCAGACCCTGTCTACCACCCAGGAAAATTCCCTAAATGGCTACGTCTTCAGTAATGGAGATAATGAATCTTCCAGGAGATACGTGAAGGGCAGGGGCCCCAGCCTTCTTTGTCCACTTTTGATCTGTATCCACTGAGCATTTGCTATGCTTTACCCTGTAATGCGTTCTCAGGGCACACTGAGATTATGACTGGATCTCTGTCCTCCAGATATGTAGAATGGGAAGAATACAAACACCCCATGTGATTTTTGTGAAATTTAAATAAGGTAATGTAAATTAAATTCCTAGGTCAGGCTATGGCACATTGCCAGCATTTTAATAGTCTTCAGGCTCCAGTTCCTCATGGAGGTACACAGTTAAGCCTTCCCTATCTCTGGTCTGAGTGATGTCTCCTTTTGAATTCATGATCATCGAATCTTTGCTTGTAAGCTGCTGGGTCACTCCTTCACTGTCTTCCCCCACAGAAGAAAACTTCAGCTCCCAGGTTTTCTCTTCACAGTCTGCTCCTTGAACCTCATGACCTTATCCCTATCAGAGTCCTAGGCAGAGACTGTGAGATTTTCACATTAAAATTATTAAAGAGGTTTAGTTATAAAGGTTTAGTTTTAAAGTTCTGTAACAATAAAATTATTAAAGAGGTTTAGTTACAAAGTTATAAGGAGGTTTCAGTTATACACTGAAAAAGTTTCTTTTACTCAGAATAAACTACTGAAAAGGATGTGGTTTCAGGCATGACTTTTCATACCTTTGCTTCTACCCCTGAATAAAGGGAAAAGGCAGACATAATCAATTACCTGCTGTCACCCTCCCCCATGGTGTGGCCTCCTTGATCCCATAAGCCCAGTTCCTTAATGGCCAATGGGACCTCCCAGGCCAGCTATGATCTCACTTCCCCTTTCCATTCCTCTTCTTAGATGGCTGTGTTTTCTTTACTAACACCTATAACAGAAATTCTGCTAGCTGCATTCCCACAGAGGTGTCAGTGATAAGCCATAAATGATGATTTTCTATGGGGTATCTGTCTTTCATCAAGGGACATATACAGATTCCATGGGCATCTCTAAGTAAGTTACTGCAGTGACTGCAGTAACTGCAGTAAGTTACTGTAAGTGATTACCGGGCAGGGGGAGAGCATCAAAGCATGTTTCTTACTCCTGAACTTCTCCTACCCAAGAAACCCCATTTCTGACTCCATCCAAGCTCAATCTCAGTTAACTCTTTTGTGTTTGGACAAAAGCATGACATTGGCATCTCTGTTTCTTTTTATTAGACTGTGTGTTTCAAAATGATATGTTTAGAACATTACAAAAAAGCCTTGTGAGAACATGTACCAATTCACTTATTTTCATTTCCTTAGGATCTGGTAGGGGAGGGGAGACTCTGTGAGCCTGGATTCTCTGGTTAATGAGAAGAGATGATTTGAAATAATTAAAGCTAACTGTGATTCATTCATTCATTCAGCATAAGTTTATCTAGGAGAACTTTGGATATGGAGAACAATGGAGAACAAGACTAAAAAATCACACCCAGAGGGAATCTATATTATAGACAAGACGACAGAAAATAAACAAATATGCAAATCAGGTAATTTCACACAGTAAAAAATATACTGAAGGAGTAAAGCTGGATGGCAGGGAAATAGAAAGTCAGGTACTGTTGGACTAGAAGGAAGAGATTGGTAAGCTTTGCTTTAGTAAGGTCTCAATGGAAAAACAACATTTGAACTGAAGCTGAGTAAGAGTCAGACAATTAAAGTGCTGGGGGAAGTACAAATGGGGTAGAGGACACAGCAAGGATAAAGGGTGAGAGAAAAAGATGCTCTTTTCCAATCTGAGGAAGGGAGAAGGGTGTGGCTCCAGTGGGGAGGTGAGCATCAGGTAGTCTGGCATGAAAGGAGGCTAAGG
>NW_012115155.1:8225883-8245729 GCF_000951035.1 Colobus angolensis palliatus | reverse complement strand
TGCAAATCAGGTAATTTCACACAGTAAAAAATATACTGAAGGAGTAAAGCTGGATGGCAGGGGAATAGAAAGTCAGGTACTGTTGGACTAGAAGGAAGAGAATGGTAAGCTTTGCTTTAGTAAGGTCTCAATGGAAAAACAACATTTGAACTGAAACTGAATAAGAGTCAGACAATTAAAGTGCTGGGGGAAGTACAAATGGGGTAGAGGACACAGCAAGGATAAAGGATGAGAGAGAAAGATGCTCTTTTCCAATCTGAGGAAGGGAGGAAGGGAGAAGGTGTGGCTCCAGTGGGGAGGTGAGCATCAGGTAGTCTGGCATGAAAGGAGGCCAAGGCAGCAGAGGCCTGGTCATTTAGAAAAACTAGTAAGAAAGAATGAACCAAAAGGAAGAAAACTTTCCTCAATCTTCAAGACCCCTTGCTATTGGAAACTGAGCTCTCCATCAGCCTGCTCCCATCACCCCTTCTTCACACACTCTGAAAGTCTCGGAGAGCTGGAATACGTCAAAGTAGAAAGAGCTGTTTACAACTGAGGGTAGGGTTGCCTCTCCATCCTGAGCTGATCAGCTCCACATACAACACAATCTTCCAATCTTATTGGAGAACTGACCTTTTTTCAACCTTCTAATTTCAGCTAGGGTTCTCTGTACCTTTGCCAGTGATTTCACAGGAATGAAATCATTTCTTCACTGTTCCACAGACAATATTTCACTTACCCCTTAGCTGAAATGCCAACTCTTTTGTGAAATCGACCCAATCTGTAGTATCATATTCAGTGCCTGTACCCACATTATAGCTCTGAATTCCCTTGATTAGTATCCCTGTACTCAACTTACTCTCATTATAGTTATGCATCTCTATCTTTGTTCCATTTAACTATGAATCTGGGAGTCCTGAGACTTCATAGCACCAACATGATTTTCTGCAATTTCTCCAAAAAACCTCTCTTGAACCCCCAAGGTGGGAGGAGTCCAGAGTACCACTTTTGCACCAGAGAACTTGACAGTCTGTACTGCAATTGCTGATTTGCTTTTCTGCCTTTTGCTCATTTGAGAGAACTGAACTTGGCCTTCATGTTATTGATGTCTACATGCCTAAGGCCCAACTGAATTTCTCATGACATGTAAATGCTTAATAAATAAGTAAATAATAAATGCATGAATGCATACAGGTTAGGGCTTAATAAAACTTTATTGGCTGAGTTTAATTTGAAAATTCAGTTAAAATCAAGAGACATTTTTAAATATCTAGTTTGTACAAAACTTTATTAGACACTAAAAGCTAGGAATAATGTATTATTATGTTTTTACTTTCTGCAATAGGTTATTATGGAAGCTTTTATTATCTCTTCCCCAAAAGCTCTTAAAAATAAGAGCATAATTAAGGTTTGATTTCCCCCACCAAAAAAATGAGATTCCACTTGCATATAGAAAGGTCTTCTCTGATCTTAATGTTTATGCCAGCTTTTTAAATAAACAATAAAATTGATAATGCTAGACTATTACATATAATTTATACTGCTTTTTTTAATACTTGCTTAAAGCTTTATGATAGTTTTATTTTTGTTCAATGAAAGTATTTTACAGATAAATGATGTTAAAGTATTGGTATGTAGGATAATCAACAATTTACCGGTTGACTTTATGACATAAAAATGCAATTGCGTCAGACTTATGATGAAAGGATTGTTGGTGGTTGGCTAAACCTGAAAATAATTTTGAGTCGGACATGAACTATCAGAGCTGGGGAGTACAGCTAAGTGTTGATGACAACTCAGGAAGGAAAGTGACACTTCCCAGCGACAGGCGTGATGAGTTTGCTGAAGAATAACAACATCACGGCAGGCGGAAGTGGGTGCAGATGTATCATCACTATGAAATACAGGAGGTTTTGGGTGTACCTCTTAGTCTGCCTCAGCATTATTCTGTGTGGGATGCACACTGTTATCCTTCCTCTGCCACCTTGTTTTAAATCACTGGAAATGGTTATTTCCGATGCTCTGCCAAAGGACAGAATATGTGTTTGCTTCACAGTCTCATTTGCCCTCCGGCTGTTCCACATTCACCCTGTTGGCCACCTTACACTTGCAAATCCTGTTATAGAAGAAGGAGAGACCCAGTTGCAACTCCAGAGAAAGGCACTAGACACTGAGGGCAGAAAGACGTGTCGCTTCAGTGGGCATGGTACTGCCAGTAGCCAGCCATTATCTCTCCCTCCTTCATCTGCATTTCCCTGGCAAGGTAATGGATAGATAGATATCTGTGAATGTGTTTCTATTCTTTAAAATATTCAGCTCATAATGTATAATAAAAATATGTTCGTGGTTTCCCTCTGTAAGATTAAACTGTTCTCTTCACCTTTCTTTACAGAAAACACATTTCAGACTCAATGGAAAAGGCTTCTCCAATTCCTCTCATAGCTCAAAAAAGCCATATTGAAAACACTGATCCATTTATAATACAATACACTTTATATAATGCGATATGAATCATATTTTTTGTACCAAGTAGAAAGAGATTTGACAGTTTGAGATGGATTCCTCAAAACTGATGTTCAGGAAATTTCTGTAAAAAGAAATACATTTCCTTAATCACTTCTCTTACAGTACTGGGGATGTGCTTCCACTGTAAAAATGTTAGAGTCAACAGAATTGAAATTGAGCTAAGAGTGGAGTGGGAGCTTGCTCTTGGCATGGGGGATATTATGGTAATGAGGGACTTTACTGCTTTTTTTTTCTCACATTGTGAATCTTTCTTCTCTGTCATTTTTCCCACATGAAATTTGCAAATGAAATTCCATTTCTCCCTCCTGTCACACCTGCGCAAGACTCCATATTTATACTCACAACTCCTAGAACTTTGTTTATCTGGAGAAGTAGTCACAAAAACCAAACCTGTCTAATAAAACCACAACTTATATTTCAGGACTCGATCTGGTTTTTTTGTTGTTTGTTTTTGTTTTTTTAATAACAGGTCAAAATTTTGATTTATCAAGTAACTGAAGCTATATTTTGTATATAGGAACATGGTCACGGATTTGGGAACTCAAGAGGCCATTATATTACATCTTAGAGCTATGCAGGGAAACCATATAGCTGAATTTTGGCACAATAACTCCCACTCAGTTTGTGTGTGATCTTGGATAAGTCACTAGAAATCTCTGCACCAGTTCCCTTGAATCTGAAATGAAGGGATGGTGTTGGATACAGAACACTCCATCCTGGTATAAAATCATGGATTCCAAGTGAATGTTGAGGTTTGGAAAAGAATTTAATAATTATGTTAACCTGATCAAGGTAGCACCCAAAAAACATGCTGCTATCATGTCAGTTTTGAAAATATCCCAGTGGAATGGGAGGACATTAACAACTGTTGAGAGTATAGCCCTGTTAGAATGAGGAATCCTCCTTCACAGATGCAGCAGAGGTAAAGAGGCAGTTTTGCAGAACACACTATCGTAAGTTATTTCCCATTCCTATATCGAAGTCAGCCATTAAAAAAATTTCAACAACTCAACAATTGAGGAGAGTAGAGGTAATTGTAAAAATACTTCCTGATATTTCCTTTTGCTTGCACGTGCATATGAGTGCACTAAGCTTACGACTGAATAGTTTGCAGATTGCTTTTAAAGAAAAATTTAATGGCTTGGCAATCTTTATTAAAACAACAAGAAGAAACTCTTGAATTTTCTTAGGTGCTTCCACTGCTTAAAAAAAGACACATATTTTCAAACTCCACTTTTATGACCAGGCAGCTGTTCATGCTGCATATTGTAAAACACATTCTACATACTTCTGTTTTACTGCTGATATTTATCAGTAAAATTCCAAGATATGTTTCAAAGCAACCAGCCTCCTACTTATTTTTTCTCCTTCAAAGTCAACAAAAATGGGCCAGGTGTGGTGGCTCTCGCCTGCAATCCCAGCACTTTGGGAGGTTGAGGTGGGTAGATCACTTGAGGTCAGGAGTTTGAGACCAGCCTGGCCAATAAGGCGAAATCCGTCTCTACTAAAAACACAAAAATTGGCCGGGCATGGTGGTGCATGCCTGTAATACCAGCTACTCTGGAGGCGGAGACAGGAGAATAGCTTGAACTCAGGAGGTGGAAGTTGTAGTGAGCCGAGACTGGGCCACTGCACTCCAGCCTGGGTGACAGAGTGACACTCCGTCCCCCTCCCACAAAAAAGAAAAAAAAGAGAAGAAAAAGTCAACAAAAATGTTTCCTAGTCAATGGGTCAGGGATGAATAATAAGAATGATTTGCCTGAATAATTACTCCTATTGTCTTCTCATTTTGATAAGTTAAAGTTGTCACTGGAACTATTATCATTCTATGCAACCACTGATTTAAAAATGTATATGCTGTATCAAGTTTCTAGTCTGCAATGCTTGAAGTTTTCCTGAGCTCCAGTAGTGACTCCTCTAATTCCTGTTGACTGATTTCTTTAAATACCAACTTAACAGGAATTGAGGATTACAATGATAGTAAAACTACAGAACACGACTCACGCATTGGAAGACGCAATGAAAAATCATATTCTATTTGAACTTTTGCATTTATGTCTTTGTGGAATTTGAAGAAGAATAGCTCAAGGCAAATCAGATGAAACAAAATCTGCATTTATAAGAAAATAAATACTTTAAAAAAGTAACGCTTGTAAATGGTCCGATTATTATGACAGAGAGGAAGTTCCCAAATATACAGAAAAAAACATTAATCAGTCTGGCAGTGAGAGGCTGCTGATGACAGGGATTAAAGGAAGAGGTGGAGAGTCCTGTTGAGGGAAAAGTCAGGGTTTAGAAGGAATGGGGAAGCCAGTAAGAAGCTGAGGTCAGATTGCAGCTGATCACAGCCTTCCTGAAAAGCATGACCTCTGAAGTTGACAGTCAACAGTAGCTTCCTGTGCGAACCCCAAACCACCCAACAGACCACTGACTTTCAACAAATATTCCCACCAACTTTTACTGATTTTTGTTAACATCTATCTTGTTACGTTAGTCTTACCTATCTGTGTTAAGTTTTTTCTAGCCAAAAAGATGGAAACAAACATAAAATTTAGATAAAAATAAACATTAACATGTTACATCTAGCCATCTAATGAATATGTTTACTTTAAAATGTTATAATTAATTTCTGTATCCCATTTTATTGTCAAGAGAGATAAGATTCATAAATCTTTCATTTTCAAATTAAGTATCTTTGAAATCCAAAATCGAGTGCTTTTCTTCCTTCCTTGAAATCCTCGCTGTGATATAAAACATCTGGCATATGGGAGTCTGATCTGGGACTCAGCCCTGGCCAGCGGGCATGAAAGAAAGGCACAAGAAAGCCACCCCCACCCTATGGCTGAGCCTGCCTAATTGCAACTGCTCTCCCTACCACTAGGTCAATGTCAGCTACAGGCCATCCAGCCCTGGTGGGTCCTGGTCACCCGGGCTGTGGTCACACAGCTCTTCACCATTGCAGATTTAACTTCTGCAACCTGACTTGAGCACTCCCCACGTAAGCCCTGAGGACCGTTCAGTCTTCCGTTACCCAGACTGAAGGAAAAGTGTTTTGCAGAGGCAGAGCAGTCTCCACCTTGCAGAAGGACATCATGTCTCTTTCTTCTGCTTCATCATATTCCCTGGTGGTCCCAGGTAGTAATGTCAAACTGATTAATTAATAACAATTATCATATTAGGTTTGTGTAAAAGTAGGTGGGTGCGGAAGTAATTGTGGTTTTTGCCATTGAAAAGTAATGGCAAAACCGGAATTACTTTTGCACCCACCTAATTGATTATTATTATACAATGTTTATTACATAATGTTTATTACATTTAATACAATTTTCACATGTTAGTTCTCACAGTTGTGTGAGGTTACTCTCATGGCCCTCATTGCACAGATAAGGAAACTATGAGAGAAAGAGAAGAGCAGTTTACATGCAGCCACACATCTTGGAAGCACAGTGGCTGGGATTTGACCAGATAACCTCACATTTGTGACTGTGCATTTACCCACACAAGGTAGTTCTTTTGTTTGGTATGCATGCATTTCTCCCAAGGTTGGATGCCGGCTGGATGGGTGGGCAAGGGTTCCTGATTCTCTCTCACTGACTGTCCTTAGTAAAGCCTGAATATCAGTTATCTGGCAGACTCAGGAAAAAAGCCAGAAGGGATCTCACAACCATTAACAAGTGAGAAAATGAGGAAGCACGGATTTACTAGGGCTAGGAGGAGAGACACTAGGTAAACAGAAAGGCTGTCCTTTGACAAATATAGCTAACACAGTGCTCAGAGGCCAGAGCTGCCACGGGACTTGAATGAACATATATGAGACCTTTGATCTGACGAGTAGGCCATGGCACCTGGAGTTTCTTGGCCATGAGACAACCCTCTAATTTTCATTACATCTAAGACCACTTGAGAAGGGGACTGCCATGATACTTATCTATGAATGATCAACCCAGGTGGAAAATGGACTTCAGTGGCAGCCAAGGGAGCAGGGCTCTCTGTACATTGAACAGGGATAGACATGAGGTTTCTCTCTTCCCCAGTGCATTCAGATCCAGGGGTTTCCTCTTCATTTTAAAATCACTTGAGATTCATTAACGGAGGAGGAAATTATACAAAACAAATCAGATTATATACACTGTTCTCCGCTTTTAAAAAACAATTATTTACCTTGCATATAGGCTAAATTGGAACAGTTTAATAGCATTTCATCATATTTATGTGCCATAATTTCAGGAGCCTATTGATTCAAAATTTAATAGTTTTCAGGTTTTGCTCTGACACACCATGCTATAAGGAACATCTTTTAGATATTACATTGATAATATTCTGTATAGCAAATTGGAAATATGAATGCTTAGCAATAAGATTGCTGGATTAAAATTTATGTGCATTTTTATTTTAACAGTCATGGCCAAATTGCCCTCCAGAAATTTTGCACCAACTCACACCCCCATCAGCTGTATGAGAGGCCCTGTCTCCCCACATACTTGCCGGTAGAGGGAATCATTAAGATTCTTTTTCTTTTTTTGATAAGATAAAAATTCTTACTGCTGTTATGATTTGCATTTTTTTGGAGGCAGCTGATACAGAACATCTTTTCATATGCTTATTGGTCATTGTTCTGAAAATGGTAAACTGCCTGTTTACAACTTTTGACCATTTTTTATCTTAGCTTGTTCATATTTTTTCTTATGAATTTGTGTAAGTTATTTTAACTCAAGGAAATTAGGATTTTATCTATTATTAAGTTATGATTACAACTTCCCACTTTGCTGTTAGTCTTTTGAATTTGTTTGGTGCCATATAAAATATTTGACAGGTAATAGTCTGTGAGTTGAGTTATAGCTCTATTTGACCAGCACTATCATCTTGGACAAGTTATTTAACCTATGTGTGCCTCGATTTTTTCATCT
Source organism: Colobus angolensis palliatus (assembly GCF_000951035.1). Classification (NCBI taxonomy): domain Eukaryota; kingdom Metazoa; phylum Chordata; class Mammalia; order Primates; family Cercopithecidae; genus Colobus; species Colobus angolensis. Next base: position 8,238,317 of record NW_012115155.1, on the reverse strand, counting down.
TTAAAATATGTATAATAAGAAAAAACTCATAGGGTTTGATGAGGATAAATAAGTTTATATACAGAAAATTGGAACGTCATGTAGAACTCATAGTAGTTGTATGTTAACTCTTATTTTATTCTTCCATTATCAAATTGATCAGTCTTTTCCTCTATAGATTGAGTTTTTAATTCTTCTTGAAAATCAGAGAATTTTTAATACATAAACTCTAAATTTGTCTAAAAAGCAAGTAATAGGAAAAAAACTACTCAGATTTATTTAATTTATAGTCTTATCTAAAGCTAATTTATTAAAAGTCTGAATCCTTTGTGGGGCTCTTTGATGTCCCAGCAATTTGGAATGTTTCAGACTTTGCCCTCTTGGTAAAGAAAAACACAGAAATTCTTAACATTCAGAAGTCACAGTCATGGTGATTTCTGTGCTGAGGTTTACGTTTCCTAAACTGGGCCTGAAATTTGTAAGAAACCTTCTTGCCCATGGTGGTTTTCTCGTGATGTTCTTCTCAAATAATAGACAAAAACAGACTAGACTTTCCTGCAGAGGACCTTGTTGTCTTTCCTTCCATTAAGCAAGTATTGTCTGGACACGCCCTTTACCTCTGCCACACTCTTGAATGTGGCAGCTGTGCCATGCAGTTGGGTTGTTTTACGTAAGACACAATGAAGGGCAAAAATCTCCCACCGGTGCTGAGCGTGTCTAGGAAAAGCAATACCTGAGTTGCAGACACAATGCAAATCTGTCTGGCAGGGCACTGAAGTAGGTGCTCCAGTGTCCAGAGTGGAGAAGCATCTCACGAATAGTGGAATGTGGATAGTTTCTAACTGGACACACTATACCTGGTGGTGTAAATTGAGGCTTTTAAAGCTTTTCCTACACAAATAATGACTGGGTTCATGAAAAGGGGAAAGACTGAATGTACTGTCAGTGTGGCTGGACAGAGTCAGACTTTTAAATTCTGTAAAAGTCCTAAAAGGGAAGCAGGAACGCTTCCATCCACCCTCCTCCACCCCAAGTGTTTCTCTGAGTAGTATGGACTGGAAAACGAAAATAGAAGTGGACTCAATTTCTGCTCCTATCATTTAACATTTAGATTTCTTTCCTTTAAATGTAGGTTGATATGAAACATCCAGCATTATTAACAGAATTAAATTACAGAAGAAACACACGTAAATGAAGTAGCCCATCCTCTACCCACTAGGGTTTGTATTGTGGTTGTCCTTGTTAGTTGCCCTCTGCAACATCAAGAAAAGATCACGTCACAGATGCAAAAGGAGACTTAGTCCTCATGGCATATTTTAAAAAATGTTTTGAAAGGGCAGTGCCAAGGTCAAAGGACTCCTACGGAGAGAATCCACATGCCATTGTTGTCTTCAGGGAAATCAAAACATTGCTACAGCAGGGAGAGGGAGCTGCAGGAGGTTTGACAAGCTTTTCTGAATCCTAACACTAATGGAATCCTCTGCTATCATATCAGCCCACCCTCCTCCACAACAGCAAGTTAAGTCTTGGTAAGTCAGGTGCCTTGACACTGTTATTTTCAACCTTTCAAGTAGTAAACTTAGATAGCATCTCCTGGGAGGTTTTAGAGTGACACAGTGAAAGAATATGGAAATGGAGAGGGCCAGTGTTTACATCAAATCTCAGCACTTTTCTAATTGATTAGCAAATATGTTTGGAACGTGTATTATGTGCATGGCTCAGTGCTAAGTTCTGTTATTTGCTGACTTTGTAATGCTGAGAAAATTAAATATTTTAACTATACACAGGATTATAATAATTATATTAAATTAGATTATGTCCTAGAGAGCCCCTTGTGGTGCCCGTCATAGAATAGGTGTGTGCCGAGTGTCAAGCAAATGTCGTTGACATCTGCAATAAAACATATAATAATATATTTTAAGGCATTTAGTGTTGAGTTTGCCCACCACATCTGGTACATATAAATCTGTTGAAAATTAGTGCTTCATCAACCTTCTACATGGTAGAAACTTCAAAGGTGACAAAGGCCTTATATACAAAGAAATCTCCTTTTTTTCATGGCAAGGTACTGAAAAGCTTTAGCGAATAGTTATTCTCCATTCACTACCATTCACTCTCCTTAAATATTACAGCCTTAGAGGACAGGTAAGAGCAGCATTTGATAAGAATATTGAAAAACTGAAATTCTATGAGAAAAGACCAAATAAAAAGAACTATTATTTATTTAAATGACTCTTCCAGGCATGTATTAAGATATTTGCATACTTGACTCTCAATAGAAACCTCATAAAATGGATAATATCTCCATTTTCCAAAAGAAAAATTGAAGCTTGGATAGGTTGTATACATTGCCCAACATTACCCAGCTAAAAAGAGACATGACTGGAATCTGAAATCAGATCTTTAATTTAAAAACCAACAAGCAGGGAAAATAGTATTTTCAGGATGAGAGAAGGTGGTTATGGGGGGTGAGGATGGATAGGATGTTTTCTGCCTTTAGAGTGTGGCACTGTTAAAATGTTTACTTATATTAGAATCAGAGTTCCCTAGAAGTATGTCATGCATAAAAATAATTGATGGGAAAATAGACCAATGGCAAAAACACAAGGCATAGAGGATACTGGAAAAAGCAAAGAATAATAAAAGCCAGGCAGTGTGTGAAGGAGCAAGTGACTGGGAGGCAGCAGGCTGCTGAGTGTAACTGGGTGACTGAGGTGCATTTCCTATAAGAAGCCTAGGTGGAAGCCACTCTCCATCTCACAAACCAATATTGGAAGGAGCTCTTCTGGTGCCAGATTTGGCTGGGAGTCACTGTGGTGTACAAGACACTGAACAGGACTCTCATCTATTTGCAGGAAGGGTGGAGGAGGCCTGGGAGGTGAATGGGGACAGTGCTCCAGGCAAGGGCCACAGACCCTCACCAGCAGAGAGGTTGTGGGGGGACCACGGCAGCGCTTCACTCTGAAGGCCCTGAAGGCTCTGCAGGAAACTGAAGACAAGGAGACCAGGAGGAAGACCGAGGCAAATTTGACGAGTAAACCTTCCGGCATTTGGAATCATGCCCGTCAAAAAATCTGAACATAAATGTTCATAGCAGCTTTACTTATAATCCCCAGATATTGGAAGCAATTAAGACATCCTTCAATAGATAAATGGGTAAACAAATTGTGGTACATCGATAATTTGGAATACTTTTAGTGATGAAAATAAATCCATAAAAGTGGATGAATCTTAAATGTATATGATAAGTGAAAAAAAAGCAAATATGAAAAGGTTATATACAATGCAATTCCAATTACATGGCATTTTGGAAAAAGAAAAACTATTATATAATAACGGTTAGAAAGGCAAGACTAAAGTGACATGTAGGAATTCAAGAGGGCGGGCAGGAGGGTTGATTAGGTAGAGGACGAGGGAAATTTTAGGGTGGCAAAATCATTCTGTATAATACTCAGATGGTAGATACATGACACAATGCATTTGTCAAAAGTTATAGAATTCATAACAAAAAGGCATTTTTAAAGCATTTAGGATGTAGAGAAATCTCAGGGTGGAATGCAGGATGAAGCGAGCAATCTAACTGTATAACAAATGAATGAAATTTGTATGGGATGGGAAAAAAGGTGCTGACCTAAGTAAACTTTGGAAATGAGAACAGTCTGTAATCTAAAGGCAAAAGGAACTGCACATAAGAACTACACTTTAATTTATAAAATTATTTCCCATGGGGACAGGTTAATAATTCTGATCCTGATATACACGTACATTGGAATTGAACAAGGAGCACACCTGGTGCTCAGATTCTACTCTCCAATATTTCCCAATAAAAGGATCAAGGGCTCCTTGGATAAATGACTGAGTCTAATGTTGGAGCAGGAAGAATACAGGAGAAGCCTGGAGTATCTTGTAGTGCTAGAAACTAAGAAAGAGCTGAAAAGAATCCCAGTCACGGATGTGTGTTGTGAAGCGGGCACAGGAGTCAACGGAAGGAGCTTCAGTTGTTTGAACTTTAGAGTAATCTGAGTCACAAAGTAAAGGAGTAGTTTGGGGATTAAAACCCAAAACATAGAATAAGTATTCCATAAAGTATTTGGAATATTACATGGAATAAATAGTCTATCATATTATTTATTAGTCCTGGAGGCAGAGCAAGCTCACCACTGTTAAAAGAAAACTTTAGACAAATTTAGACAAATTAAATGTAACAGAGTTTAATTCAGCAAAGAACTATTCTCAAATACAGCAAATGATTTCTCAAATAAATTATAAACAAATATTTTATTGATTGATTTATATTATTTATTTTTTCAAATAAATTTTAAAAAATGAATCCATGCTGATAAAAATTATTGCATCACTAAATAAATAAAAGAAAAATCTCTTGTGCAACAGTATACAAAATGATTTATGCAAATGTTTCGCCTTCAAGAAGATGGAGCACCCCTACCCCTTAGAAAGAGTGCAGTATGAAAGGGAGAGGGAATACATTTGCACAGGAGAAACCTGAATACTCCCTAGGCCAGATAGCCAAGGTTAATATCAATGGTTACGGTGCATGTGGAGAGCATGTCCCTCTGATATGATGCCGTAAGAATGGCTCTTCACCTCTGTGGTCTTCTTACCTCAAATCACCCCAGTCTAATCATGATAAAAACATCAACTGTATCCCAATTGAGGGAGAGTCTGTGAAACCCTTGACTACTATCCTTCAAAATTTCCATGGTCATCAAAATCAAAGAAAGTCTGAGAAATTACCACAGCCAAGAGGAGCCTAAGGAGACCTGAGGAATATATGTAATAAGATACCTTGAAAGGGATCCTAAAACAGAAAAAGGCCAGGGGTGGAAACTGGAAAACTCTGAATAAAGTACAGACTTTAGTTAATAACAATGTATCAATATTGCTTCATTAATTGTAGCAGATATGCCATGCTAAGATAGGATTCTGATAGGCTTGGTGTGGTATATATGGGAACTGTCAGTGCCATCTTCACATTTTTCTGTAGATGTAAAGTTGTTCTGGGTTGAAAAGTTTATTTAAAAAACAAAACAGTATAGAAAAAAACAACATAGAAAAAAAAAATCTTGTCTGTGAGTTTTGGGATTTTATAATTAAACCTTTACTAATTTTATCAGAGTAATAGTGCCCTAGGAATAAGAATTTGTTGATTGGAAGATCTGTCTTATGAAACGTATAACCTTTTTATAAAAGAGAAATGAGCAATATTTCAGCTTCATGGAGTTTTGCCATATTTATTCAGGGAGAGATGATCCATAAGCACAAATTATTGGTCTTTAAAACACAAAGTTTGCACATACACACATATACTGGCTCAGCACAACAGAGAACATTTTGATATGCCATTATCTTTGAAATCCCATCTTCAGCCTTTTAGAACTTGCACGATTTTCAGAGTTTATACCCTTTCTCCTTGAAAACGCTCAATGAAGAGTGCAGCCCATGTGTTGCAAGTTTAGCAAAGAATCATGCTCCCTCCTTTTCTAGGAAAGATTAACAGCATTTGCAAAAGCAAAGAGGCATGAATTACCATTCTGTTTTAGAAAAACTGCAAAAACGCTGCCACAACACAAGTGTGTAGGGAAAGATAAACATGGTAAATTAAATAACAAAGAAAAGCCAATTCTATGATGAGATTAAGTATTTTAGCTAGTTTTCATCTACCTCCTTCCTCACTTTAAGCAGGTTATCTTTTTCTTCAGAGAAAATAGATTATTCCAGAGTAAGTTTAAACCAATTTTCACTCCTAATGTGAAGATTAGATAAGTTTATATACGTAAAAATTAAAACTCTCATTGTTACTTTATCATTATTGATAACAATTATCATTATTAGTATATGCAGTGGATATCTACATATAAAAGTAGGTATACATAATTTCCTACAGGTATCTCAAATTCAGTGTCTATAAACATAAGTATCATGTTTACCTCCAATCCTATTGCTCCAATTAAGGTTCTTACCTCAGTGAATGACTCTATAATTTCAAAATTCAGGAGTCAAGTTAAGCACCAACTCTGTTGATTTTGCTTTCTAGCTCCTGATTCGATGACTTCAGAGTCCCCACTGTTCCTATAGTGTATCCTCTATAGACTGGTTCACAGTCTTGGTTCCAGTTTTCTCATATATGTCATTCCACGTGCTGTGGACAAAGCAATCTCTCTACACACACTCTGGCATGTTGTTTTTCTTGTCTTATGAACAGGCTCCTTTTTACCTTTCCAGTCTCATCTCCCATTATACTTCATTTGTATCTGCCCTTCAAGCCCACCCGAGTTGTGTGTAATCACACAACTATCCCCTTACTAAGCAATCTATCCCCTTACTATATTCATTCCCTCTGCTAGAATATTCTGTCACTTCCACTCTCAATGACTAGTTCATATCTATCATTCAGAATTCAGCCTCAGTATCATCTTGTCTTAGAAGCCTTCATAAAACCTCCAAACTGGGTTGATAACTGGCCCCTCCATTCTCCTACAGGCCCCCTTCTGCTGATAGGAGACAGGAATCACAGAGGTTACCACACCTTAAACCCGTTGCTCTCAAGCGTTGGTAGCTGTCAGAATCACCCAGAGAGTTAATTAAAATACAAATGGTTTGATCTACTTCTAGAGTATTGGAGCCAGTCGTTTGGGGATAGAACTCTAGAATGTGCTTTTCTAACAACTTCCCAGTTGATGTAGATGCTGCTATTCTGGGCTAACTTCTTGGACTCCCGATCCTGCTGGCTGAAGCAGTCTTGAGTTCCCTAGGCTCAACCTGAATAAGGCATGATGTTTACTTAAGCTTTGCCCTGAGAAGGATTAAAAAAATATAAAAAATAAAAAAAGTCTGTGTAGGCATAAAGTTCTGAGAAAGCACTTAGTCTGAGGAGTCAGATCATTACAATTCTGTTGGACATTAAAGAAGAGAGTCATTTTCCTACATAAAGAAAGAGTGTGGTCATTTCAGTATATAAAAACTCTTGATTACAACCCTTATAAATTATAATAATTTAGATACTGCAATGTGTTCTATAGGTGATATTGTTTACAAACATTGTTTTATATTTAAAGATATCTCCATAGGACTCAATATCTATATTTGAGGGGATATAAATTAAAATTGGGGATCAATTAGCTGCCTCCTTACATATTTTAAGTCTGCCCTAAAGGTTTCTCTACACATAGTGAACTGCAACCCAATTGCATGTGCAAACAGACTGCAACCTACTCTTTTAACAAGTAAGGGGAGTCTCAGCCATTCACAGCAACTGAGTTTCAGCCAATCACAGCTACCAACTTTCAGGCAATTGCAGCCATCAAGTCTTAACCAATTATGACAGCTGAGTTTCAGCCAATCACAGATGGCAAATTGTTGAAGCTGTGTTCAAATGGGGCAGTTATGGAACTGTAACCAATCCGGTTGTGTTTTCATCTCACTTCCATTTTCCCTATGTTACTTTCCTTTCTCTGTTCATAAATATTATCTGACCAGTTGGAAGCCTTAGAGTTGCTCTGCAGCCTGTTACAGTTCAGGGGCTGTTCTATTTGAGAATAATTCTTTGCTGAATTAAACTCTGTAAAATTTAATTTGTCTAGCTTTCTTTTACCAGTGGTGAGCTTGCTCAACTCCCTGGACTAAAAATCATGGATCAAATACATTCTTGCAAAGGAATACTCAGCAGGCAACACCTGTAGCTGTAATCAGACAGGCAGGCCCAGGAGGCCCTCAGAAGAGTATGCAAAAGGTCAAGGCTTTAGTGATTCAAGTGTTCCAGGCTTGGAAAAGAAGGCAAGAGCAAGGCAGGATCCAAACCCTGGTGACGGAGAAACTGTGGAGCTCAAGAGTTAAGATTTATTTTTATATTCCAGATATTACCGTGATAGTTGTGATTTATAATAAGGAATATACATTTGTCTTCAGCCTGCTTCCTGGTACACAGTTCCCAAGACCCTTGGAAGTTTCAAAGTAAGTCTTTTTGCATTCTAATATGACTGATGTCGGGGGAAGTCTTGGATAGCCTCAGGATAGGGACTGGTTGGTGGTTGCCAGAGGAACCAGTCATGTGCTTAGAGGGTTGGAACTTTCAGCCCTACCTCCCACCTCCCATTCTCTAGGTAGGGGAGGCATACTGAAGTTTCAGTTACTTTCCAATGGCCAATGATTTAATTTATGATGCCTATGTAATGAAGCCTTCATAAAAACCCTAAACAACGGAACGGGATTTGGAAAGCTTCTGGGCGGCTGAACATATATGGAAGTTGGTGTTACACGAGGGCAATGAAGCTTCAGCCCCCCTCACTCATTCCTGGCCCAATACATCTCTTCCATTTGGCTTTTCCTTAATTTAATCCTTTTATAATAAATGGGTACGTGTTAAGTCAACTGCTTTCCTGAGTTCTGTGAGCTGCCCTAGAAAATGATCAAACCTGAGGAGGAGGTTGTGGGAACCCCTAATTTATAGCTGATCAGTGAGAAGTGCTAGAGGTCTGGACTTGCAATTGGCATCTAAAGTGGGAGCAATACTCTTGTGGGACTCAGTCTTTAACCTGTGGGATCTGATGCTACCTCCAGGTAGAAAGTATCAAAATGGAACTGAATTATAGGACGCTCAGTCGGTGTCCCTAGAGAATTGTTTGGCGAGTGGGGAAAACTCCCCACATGTCTGGTATCAGAAGTGTTCTCTGTGGTAAGAGTATAGTAGGATAGACAGTTTGTTTCTTCCTTTCGCAGTCCTCACTGATCCAAGAGGCATACCTTCCCAAGACCCCCAGTGAATGCCTGAAAGCAAGCATGGTTCTGAATCCTAGCTATACTGTTTCTTTCATACATGCATACCAATGATAAGATTTAATTTATAAATCAGGCAAAGAAAGAGATTAACAAACATAACTAGTAATAAAATAAAGCAATTACAATATTATAATACAATAAACGTTATGTGAATTTGGTCTCTCTCAAAATTTATTTTTTCCTTTTATTTGGTGTGCAATAATTGTACATACTTATGAAATACATGTTCATATTTTTGTAAATGTATGTAATATTTAAATATTATATAATGATTAAATTGGGGTAATTAGCATATCAGATACCTCAAACTTTTATTATTTGTGTTGGAAACATTACAAATCCTGTCTTCTTTTTGAAAATATACAATAAATTATTTACTATATTTTCTTTATAGTGCTATAGAGCACTAGAACTTATTTTTCCTATCTGTAATTGTGCACCCATTAACCAACTTTTCCCTATCCTTGCCTCCCTGCTATGCTTCCCAGGCACTAATAACCACAATTCTATTGTGTCTATGTGTTTGACTTTTTTGAGCTCCCACACATGAATAAGAACATGAAGTATTTAATATCTTTCCACGCCTGACTTATTTCACTTAACACAACATCCTTCAGGTTCATCCTTGGTGCCAGGAATGACAAGATTTGTTACGGATTAATAAGATTTCATTGTGTATATATGCTACATTTTCTTTGTCCATTAATCTATTGATAGACATGGATGTAGATGTATCTTTAATGTACTGATTTTCTTTCCTTTAGATAAATAGCCAGTAATGGGGACTGCTTGGGTCATATAGTAGCTGTATTTTTACTCTCTTTAAGAAACCTGTATACTGTTTTCCAAGTGATTGTCCTAATTTACATTCCCATCGACAGTGTATAAGAGTTCCATTTTCTTTGCATTCTTCCCAACATTTTAAAAAATCTTTTTGATAATAGCCATTCTTACTGTGGTGAGATGATATATATTGTGGTTCTGATTTGCATTTCCCTGATGATTAGTGATGTAGAACTTTTTTACATGTTATTTTTTGGCCACTTGTATGTCTTTGTTTAGAAATGTGTGTTCAGATCATTTCTCCCACTGTACATGTTTTCTCTTAACTCTATTGTTTCCGTTGCAGTGCAGAAGATTTTTAGTTTGATATGGTCTCCTTTGTCTATTTTTGCTTTTGTAACCTGTGCTCTTGAACTCTTACACATTAAATCTTTGCCCAGATTAATGCCCCAATGTATTTTCTCCAGCTTTTCTTCTAGCAGTTTTATAGTTTTGGACCTTACATTTAAGGCTTTAATTGTCCTTTGTCTTTGTGAGAAATATAGATCTAGTTTCATTCCTCTGCATATGGTTACCCAGTTTTCCCAAAACCATTTATTAAAACGATTGTCCTGTACTCAATATATGTTCTTGGCATCTTTTCTGAAAATTAATTGGCTGTAAATATGTGAATTTCTCGATTCTGAGTTATGCTCAATTGCTCCATGGTATCTACTTTTTCTCCAATGGCATGCTGTTTTGTTTGCTATAGCCCTGTAATATAATTTGAAATCAAATAATATAACACCTTTGTTTCTATTGCTCAGTATTCCTTTGGCTATTAGAGTATTTTGTGATTCTAAACATATTTTAGGATTGCCTTTTTATTTTCTTGAAGAATTCAATTAACATTTTGATAGGGATTGCTTTGAATCAGTAGATTTATTTGGATATTATGTTAATTGTAACAATAACAATTCTTTCACTTCATGAGCATGAGATGTCTTTATGTACTTTAAATTTTATTTTATCTGTATTTTGTGGTTTTCACAGTACAAACTTTTCACTTCCTTGTTTAAACTTTCCCCTAAGCTTTTATTTTATTTCTACCTACTGTAAGTAGGGCTACTTTGTTTCTTTTACAGCTAATCTGTTATTGGTGTTTAGAAAGCTACTGATTTTTGTATGCTGATTTTGTGTCAATTGGCAGAATTTGTTTATCAGTTCTAGCAGTTTTTTGGTGGACTCTACATTTGTGTGTGTGTGTGTGTGTGTGTGTGTGTGTGTGTGTGTGTGATCATGTCTTCTGCAAAGAAGGACTTTTTTTTTCTTTGAAACAGAGTCTTGCTCTGTTACCCAGGCTGTAGAGCAGTGGCACAATCATGGATGATTGCAGGCTCTACCTCTTGGGCTCAGGTGATCATCCCACCTAAGCCTCCCGAGTAGCTGGAACTGTAAGTGCACACCACTATGCCCGGCTAATTCTTTGTACTTTTAGTAGAGACAGAATTTTGTCATGTTGCCCAGGCTGGCCTCAAACCCCTGGGCTCAAGCAATCTGCCCCACTCAGCTCCATAAATTGTTGGGATTACTGGAGTAAGCCACCATGCCCAACCAACATGGACAATCTGAATTTCTCTTTTCCAATTTGTATGTCTTTTAGTTATTTCTCTTGCTTAATTGCTCTTGCTAGGACTTTTGGTAGTATATTGAACAAAAGTGGTGAAAGTGGGCATTTGTGTCTTGTTCCAGTTCTTAGAGAAAAAGATTCCAGCTTTCTCTAATTCAGTGTGATGCTAGCTGTGGGTTCTCATATAGGGCTTTTATTGCATTGAGATATGTTTCTTAAACTAAATTTTGTTGAGAGTTTTTAACATCAAGTGATGTTGAATTTTATCAAATACTTTTTCTGCATCTATTGAAATGATCACATTATTTTTCTTGAACATTCTGTTGATGTGATGTATCATATTTCTTGACTTGTGTAATTTGAGCCATCCTTGAATCCCTGGTATAAATTTCACTTAATCATGGTGTATTATTTTTTTCTTATGCTTTTGGATGTGGTTGAGTTTTTGCTGAAAAATTTTGCGTCTGTGTTTATCAGGGACGTTGACCTGTGCTTTGGTTTTTGTTGTCCCCTCATCCGGTTTTCATATAAGAGTAATGCTTGCCTCATAGAATGAATTAGAAAGAGTTTTCTCTTCAACTGTTTGGAATAGTGTGAGGATACTTGTTGATAGTCCTTCTTTAAAACTTTGGTAGAATTTAGCAATAAAGCCATCAGTTCAGAGCTTTTTTTTCTTTTTTTTGGTGGGGGGTGGGGGAGATTTTTTATTACTGATTTAATCTTGTCCTTCAATATTAGCCTATTCAAAATGCTGGCATTTTTTGGTTCATTCTTGGTATGTTATATGTGCCTCAGAATTTATCCATTTGCTCCGAGTTTTTCAATTTGCTAGTGCATAGTTATTCATAATAATCTCTAATGATTCCTTGGGTTTCTATAGGATTGGGCATAATGTCATCTTTGTTATTTTATTTATTTGGTTGTGTATTTTCCCCTTATTCTACTTAATGGTTTAATTGCGTTTATCTTTCCAAAGAACAAAATTTTTAATTCATTGATCTTTTATATTGTCTTATTTTTTGTCTCTACTTCATTTAGTTCTGCTCTGATCTTTATTTTTTCTTTCCTTCTATAAATTGGGGGTTTGGTTTATTTTTGCTTTTCTAGTTTGTTAAGGTGTTTCATTAGGCTGTTTATTTGACATCTTTCTACTTTTTTGATGTGGCATTTATTGTTGTAAACTTCTTAGCACTGCTTTCGCCATATTCTCTATGTTTTGGTATATTTCCATTTGCATTTATTTCTTTTTTTTTTTTTTCTTTTTTTT
>NW_012115155.1:8219222-8220523 GCF_000951035.1 Colobus angolensis palliatus | reverse complement strand
CCGGCACTCACTAGTGAGATGACCCCAGTACCTCAGTTCAAAATGCAGAAATCACCGGTCTTCTGTGTCCTTCGTGCTGGGAGTTGGAGACTGCAGCTGTTCCTATTCGGCCCGCATTTATTTCAATAAATTGTTTTAGTTCCTTCTTTCTTCGTAGACCTATTGATCACTCATTAGCATATTGTATACTTTTCATGTATCTGTACCATTTCTAAAGTTTCTCTTGTTATTGCTTTCTAGTGTTAATATCATGGTGGTCTAAAAGATACTTAGTATTATTTCAGTATTTTAAAATTTGTTGAAACTTGTCTTGTGTTCTAACATGTGGTCTATCCTGAGTAATTTTTCATGTGCTGAATGAGAAGAATGTGTATTCTGTATCAGTAGAATGAAATGTTTTGTAAACATCTGTTAGGTCCATTTGATCTATAGTGCAGTTTAAGTACAATGTTTCTTTATGAATTTTCTGTCTAGATCGGTCCCCTGCTGAAAGTGGAGTGCTGGAGTTTCCAACTATTGCTGTATTATGGTCTTTCTCTATCTCTTCTTTTATTTGCTCTATATATCTGCATGCTCTGGTACTGAGTGCAAATTTAGTTATATTGTTATATCCTTTGGCTGAGTTTATCACTCTATCATTACCTAATGAATTTCCTTGTCTCTTTTTGTTTTTTGACTTAAAAGTCTATTTTGTCTCATATAACTACTTTTGCATGTTGGTTTTTGTTTATGTTTGGAGTATTTTCTTCTATCTCTTCACTTTCAGTCTATGTGTGTCTTTCTAGTTGAAGTAAGTTTCTTATAGGCAGCATATGTTTTGCTTTTATCCATTGAGCCAGTGTATATCCTTTTGGTTGAAAATCTGTTTGTATTTAACGTTGTTATTGATAAGTGAGGACTTACTATTGTCCTCTTGTTAACTGTTTTCTGATTTCTTTGTATGTCATTTTTATGTCTTATTGTTCATCTTTGGGGTTTGGTGGTTTTCTCTAGTGATAACATTTCATTTCTTTCTCTTTCTCATTTTTATATCTGCTCTACCAATGAGCTATATGCTTTAGTATGTGTTCAGGACAGAATTTCTTGTAGGTCCAGTCCGCTGGTGAATTCCCTCAATTTTTGGTTGTCTAAGAAATAATGTATTTCTTCTTCATTTCTGAAGGTTAGCTTTGCTAGATATAGTAGTGTTGGTGGCAGTTATATTTTCTTTCTCTCAACACTGAATAGATAATCCTACTCTCAGTTGGCCTGTAAGGTTCCTCCTTATAAATCTGTTGTTACTTTGAGGGAAGTTTATATAT
>NW_012115155.1:8176120-8219070 GCF_000951035.1 Colobus angolensis palliatus | reverse complement strand
TTATATATCTTTCTATATATATAAAGATTTATATATATAGTGCTATATGTGTGTGTGTGTGTGTATGTGTGTGACTTGCCAGTTTTCTCTTGCTATTTTGAGAATTCTCCCTTTGTCTTTGACTTTTGACAATTTTAGTGTACCTTGGAGAGAGAATATTTTGGGGTTAAATCTATTTGGAGATCTTTCAGCTTCCAATACCTGCATGCCTATATACTTTGCAAGACTTGAATTTTTTTGAAGCTATTTTATAGATCTTTTAAATCTTTTTATGCATTTTCCCATGTCTTCTACTTTAAGAACTCCCAAAATGCATTTGTTACACTAATGGTGTCCATATGGCATACAGTGTTTCTTCATTTTATTTCATTCTTGTGTCTTTCCCTCGCTCCCTCCCTTCCTTCCCTTCCCTCCTGCCTTCTTTTCTTCTTCGTTTTTTCTTTCTTCTTTCCTTCCTTCCAACCATCAAAGGATATCTCTTCAAGGTCATAAATTCTCTTTTCTGCTTGATTAAGATTTCTCCGTATGTAAAGCTCTCAATTATAGTTTTAATTTCATTTATTGAGTTATTCAGCTCCAAGGTTTCCATTGCATTCTTTTTTATGGACTCTATATCTTTGCTGAATTTTTTTATTCCAGTTGTGAATCATTTTCCTTATTTCTTTGTTCTGTCCATTGGTGTTCTTGTGTATCTTGCAGAGTTTCTTTAAGATTGTTAGTTTCAATTCCTTTTCAGGTATTCTAATCATTTTCTTTTCTTTGGGTTCGATTACTGGATAATTATTGTGTTTTTTTGGAGGTGTCACATTTCCTTTTTCATGTTCCTACATGTTCCTTTTTAATGTCCCTACATTAATATCACCACAACTGGTCTAATAGTCATCTCTTTGAATTTTATTAAATACTTTCATAAGGAAATACTTTTTCTTGTAGATATATCTTTAGTATCAGTTGGGTAGGTTGCTTTCCCTGTTCTAGGTGGGCACAGTAGTGTAGTCTTCATATGATTTCTTTGCCTATAATCAATGTGTCAACAGTGTCTGTGAGTTCCTCAGTGATTTAGGGTACAGTTGCTTTTGGAGGCTGTGGGGAAATTTTGCTGGGGAGAGGGATACTGGGTGAGCTGATCTTCAGGGCCTCTGAGGGACAGTGAACACTGGTGCCAAAAGTGGTGGTGGCACGACCTGGATGGGGTAGTTTTTTGGTTCTTGAGTGGCATGCATGAGAGCATGGTGGCTCCACCACTGGAGGGGGCATTGTCAGTGTTGGTAGTGGTTGCACCAGGCATGTGGCTCTCAGGTTCTAGGGAGCATATGCTTTGAACCCCTATGTCCTAGGGTTAATTTCCCTGATGTACTATACTGCCTGTCCGCTGGGGTATAGGACCAGGGTCACTGATCACCACGTGGTCCAGCTGATTTCACATCTTTGCAGCCCTCTGGAGGAATGCAGGGTGATGTCACAGGGCCTCAGGAATGTGAAAATGTGGGGGTTATTGGGCCCCTGGGAAGGATGTACAGTTGTGGTGGTTCTGCCTTCAAAATGTTGCCATGCTGCACCAGACTTGGTCTCAGGTTTTTGAGGAACTCAACATGGATTTATTTTCTGGGATAATGAAGTTGTATGGGTTCAGGCAGCTCCTTATACGAGGCTCTGGGCCTGTAAGGGCTGAGTGGTCTCCTTCAGTTCAAACTGTAGGCAACTGCAGTAAAAATGTGGACTGCCAGACATCTCACATTTACCTTTTCCCTGCAATTGGCAGTTTCTCTTGGCTCTGAGCCAATCTAGGCTGGTTGGTCTGCTTCCCTCTCTAAGCTGCTATCTTGAGTTTCTTGGGATTCAGAGGGTCTTCATCAGTTTTATGCTGAATTCTGGTGTCCTTTAGATGCTTAATTCTACATGTGGTTATCTATTTGCTGTTTTTATCTTTCTTTGTGAAGGAGGCATGTGCTGAATTCTTCTAGTCAGTCATCTTGATCTCAAAATATCTTATTGTACTGCACAGTGGGTAACAGAATCTGCAGAAAATAAAACTGCATAAAGCTACTTATCAGCTTTGTGGTCTTCTTGGAACTACAGCTTTCTCTGATGTAAAATGGGCAATCAATATATAGAGATCAAGGTTATAGGGAAGTAAAAGAGGTAAGATACAAACAGAGGCACATTGGAATAATAGTAAATTATATTGCTAATTACCATTACTACTAGGCTGGATAAGCAACATAGGAACCGAGGTGAAGCAGGGTTTAGGCAAGATCACAAAGTAAGAGTTTATTGCCAATTCAGAGGGTCTGAGATGGCCATCCGTAAAACTTGATTAAGGGTAAATAAACAGAGGTCTTTTCCTTCCACTGTCCTTCTCACCTTTGTTTCTTATGTTTCTTCATGTATTATTTAATCTTCTGGAGAATTAACAGAGCCACCATTTCCCCAGATAGATTTCTATGACTCAGGCTGGAGAAGGTGCCCTTCCCCTGGGCTGCAGGATGTTATGTTGTGGGGGCTGAGTCAGGCTGGTAGGAAAAATTTTACTTATAATAGCCACAAACCCTCTTAGAAGGCCTGAGAGATTGCGTAACTTTGGTAATAAATCTGGCTATGAGTAGCCTAGTCCCCTTACCTTTAATTAAATATAGAGACAAAGGAATATGGGGAGTTTATCTAACTAACTTGTTTACTCATGTGGTCTTAATACTAACCTTTTCTACTGTGGGTGCCTAATTGCTTTCTACTCAGGAAGTCTGCAATGTCAATTACCCTCTAGTGGTGTTGACTCAAGCCTTTGTCAATTAATTTTTACTGAATAAGTGCAAGTCTCACTGGCTAGTTGGGGCCTTGGCTGCTACTGGACACTCAGTTCAACTGGTAAAGCAGCATATCTGTGTTGTCAGTGTACTTTATTCATTCGTTGTTGTGTCAGCATCTGCAAAACAGACCCCTGCATTACATCATAATGTCATCTCTTTATATGGCAGTCACTCCTCCTTCAGGGCAGTATCTATGTAGATTCTTTTGTTTATAGACATTTACCATAGGCAGTGCTGTAACTGCCCAGTGGGTTCACCTTCCTGCTCCCTAGATGTGGGTGGCAATCCACCCAGGTGCCAAGGCAAGACATTGAGGGCACAAGCTGTTCCAGTATAAAGAAAACATATAAAATAAGAATAGTTACACTAGAAATAGATTACAGATATGATGGTATATGAATATTCCTAATCATCAGTTTGTAGCATTACTCTTTATTCCAGTATTATAATAATCCTTGCTCTACAATTATAACATAGGAAAAACCAGGCCATACAAAGATAGGAGCTGAAGGGACACGGTGAGAAGTGACCAGGAGACAAGAGTGTGAGCCCTCTGTCACACCTGGACAGGGCCACTAGAGGGCTCCTCGGTCTAGCGGTAATGCCAGTGCCTGGGAAGGCAACTGTTACTTAGCTGACCTTGGTCTAGCGGTAGTGTCAGTGCCTAGGGAAGGTACCCGTTACTTAGCAGACCGGGAAAGGGAGTCTCTCTTTCCCCGGGGGGAGGTAGAGAAGACTCTGTTCCACCACCTCTTGTGGAAGGCCTGACATGAGTCAGGCCCACCCACAGCCATCTGGAGGCCTAACTGTCTCCCTGTGATGCTGTGCTTCAGCGGGCACGCTCTTGTTTCACTTTCATGTTCCACTCTGTACACCTGGCTCTGCCCTGTAGATAGCAGTAGCAAAATTAGTGAAAGTATTCAAGTCTTCGATCTTTCTGAAAAGAGCATATAAGAAATAATGATGCAAGCTGTCCTCTCTCTCTCCGCCTTGGCTACCTAACAGGGAAGGGCCCCGTGTCCAGTGGACACGTGACTCACGTGACCTTATCAATCGTTGTAGATGACTCACACTCTTTACCCTGCCCCTTTTGCCTTATATCCAATAAATAACAGTGCAGCCAGGCATTTGAGGCCACTACTGGTCTCACGTCCTGGTGGTAGTGGTCCCCCGGGCCCAGCTGTCTTTTATTCTCTTTGTCTTGTGTCTTTATTTCTATGATCTCTCATCTCTGCACACAAGGAGAAAAACCCATAGGCCCTGTAGGGCTGGTCCCTATACTTAGAGCCAATTTATCAAGAGAGGGGAATTGCAATGGAGAAAGTGTAATTCACCCAAAGTTGGCTGCATGCGAGATTGGAATCTTATTATTATTGAAATCCATCATCCTGAACACTTGAGGATCAGAGTTTTTAAGGCTAATTGGGTGGGTAGGGGAAAGTCAGTGAGTTGAGAGTGCTGATTGGTTGGGTAAGAGATGAAATCAGAGAGAATTGAAGCAGTCCTCTTGCATTGAGTCAGTTCCTGGGTGGGAGCCACAAGATCAGATGAGACAGTTAATTAATCTTTGCGGTGCCAGGTGATCCGTCAAGGGCAGGTTCTGCAAAATATCTCAACCACTGATCTTAGGAGCAGTTTAGAGATGGTCAGCATTTTGTAGCCTCAAGCTACATGACTCCCAAACCATAATTTCTAATTAATCTTATGGCTAATTTGTTAGTCCTACAGAGGCAGCAGCCCCAGGCAAGAAGGGTACTTGCCTCAGGAAAGGTCCGTTATCATCTTTGTTTTCAACCAGAAACAAACTAAGTTTCTCCCAAATTAGTTCAGCCCACACCCATGAATGAACAAGGACAGCTTGGAGGTTAGAACCAAGATGGAGTTGGTAGGTCAGATCTCCTTCACTGTCTCAGTGACAACTTAGAAAATTTTGCAGTTTCAGTGACACACAGAAGTCATTCATTTCGTATCTGTTGAAGTGAACTAAATTCTCTGTGACTTGAAAAAAGCTGAGCCTTGATGACCCTTTGCAGGACAGCAGCTCATTACAACATGTGGAACTAGCCAAGATCAAAGCTCTAGAGAGACAACTTTTCCTTACTTTCTGTCAAGTGTTCATTTAAGGAGTTTAGGCCATATTCACGTATAGTATTCTGTATGTTTCAAAATACTTTCTCATCACTTATGATGGTGTAGACCTAGGTTATCATGATAGAGAAAAGAGAGAAAAATCCCAAAGAGCCTTAGCCATAACGTGGCTTTACATCCAGCAGCCAATTTATTTCTATTTCCTATGGCCCTTCGCCAAGGACAATGGGGAAGGACACTAAAAGCTGAGGCTCCTGAGCTTAAAAGTTGGAAAAAAAAGACACCGGAGCTAATAAAGCCTGCCACCCTCCCCAGAAGCAGAGTCCTTTATGAGTAATTCCAAAGCCTAGAAGGCAAAGCAGTAAGGTAGAGAAAAATCTTCTGAGAAGCAGCAAGTCAGGCATGTGACCAGAGAACTTAAAAACCTAAATAAAAATAAACAAGCAAACATAAATTTCTCCAGTGACTCTAAAAGGAGGCATCGAGGGTAAAAAGCAGAGCGAAATCTCCTACAATTCAGAATGATAAATACTGGTCTTTAAAGAATAATAATAACTAGTATCTGAAGACTTACTAGTGCTCAAATCCCATATCTCCTGAAGGGACAGTGCTAACTTGACCTCAAAATGTTTAAAACTAGACTCACATTTTTATGCTCGCAAACTCAAAGAATAGTTTTTCTTTCATGGAAATAAATATATATACTTCAGTCTTCACTACTGAATTACACACAATGTCTAACATGTCAAAATTTACAAAACATACAAAAGAGTAAGAAAAATATGACCTATATTCAAGTGGAGAAACAGTCAATATAAGCAGATCCACTGTTTGGAATTATTAGCTAGAGGCTATAAAATAGCTATGATATATCTATTTAAAGGGCTAGTAGAAACGTGGGCAATCTGCATGACCAGCTGGAGAATTTGGCAGAAATACAGAAGCTATAAAAAAGAGAGAAAAAAGCAAAACATGAAAAATGTATCAGAAATGAACCATATATTCAATGACTAAACAGCAGATAATACACAATGAACCTGAATGAAGAGTAGTATAAATTATCCAAACTGAAAAGAATAAAAGAAAGACTACAAAAAACAGAATAGCACTTGAGAGAAATGTGAACATTTAAAAATGGTTTAACACACATGTAATTGAACATAAAGTGTAAATGGTTTGCCATACATATAATAACAAACATGTAACTAACACACATTTAAAACCATTTTTAAATGGTTTAACATTCCTATCTCAGCAGAATACAAAATAAAAATGAAGATAATATTTGACATATAATTGATAAATGTTTTTCAAAATTGATGTCAGTCATCAATATACAGAATCCAAAAAACTTATGATATTCAAACAGAATAAATGCTAAAACTAAAACAAAACAAAATTCTTTGGCACATCATAGCCAAATGGTAAAAAATAGAAAATATTAAAAATAGTAAAAATTATGAAAGATATTTTAGGCTAGATAAAAATGGAATGACATCTCCAACATACTAAATGAGAAAACAAAACTTGGAACCTAGAATTCTATATATAGTAAAATATTGTTCAAAACTTAAGAGAGAAGATTTCTGAATCTATCCATGAAGAAATGGCAAATCCAAAATTAACTTCTCCCCACAAATAAGTAAAAAATATGGACAAAATAGAGGAGACACTGTTTACAGACATTGGCAACAGGCAGTCCAGGACCTGCCTCACTCTATTCTTTCCACCTCTCTATTCTCAGGGAGAAAACACGTAAGAATGCCCAGACTTACTGCTTCAATACAATTTTCAGACTGGTGCAGGGAAGAACATTATTAGAACTTGGCCACCTTACAAAGGTAAATAAATGGAGATTAGAATTCTGAAACATGGAGGAAGCTGAAATGTCCACAACAGTGTTCCAGAAAGAATGGAGATATGTGGGAAGAGAGTTTCAGAAATCTGCATAAAGTACACTTGAGTTTTTACCTGAATAAGAATATATACAAGAATAGAGTAACATACTACAATACAGTCCTCTGAGGAAATAACAATTATGAAGCAAACTGAAAGATAAAGAAATCCCAGGACTCATTCCAGACTAGAAATTACTTGAGCCCCTTCTAGCCAGGGTGGGGAGATCACAGTTTATACTTGCTTTATACTTGCGGCAGGCAGTCCTGACTCCAGAGGGACCATGCGCTGGAAGTGGGTCTACACTTGCCTGGATATAAATAATCTAGGTCTTTGTCCTTTACTTAAACAGTCTAAAAATAAACCTCACAAATACCAATCTGTAAGAAAGCAATTCTGTCTCTCTCACACACACACACATCAGCACTCAGCAACAAACTATTGCACTAACATCTCATAAAATATTTTTGCTACTAAATGACTCTAGAAAATATGACCCATAACTGGAGAAATATTAGCAAACAGATTTTTTAAAATCCCAGAGATATTGGAATTATTATAATAGACAAGGATATTGAAACAGCTATTATAATCGTGTTTCACTTGATTAAGGATGTAAAGCTAAATGTGAATATAACATGAATGAGATAGAAGATAGAAAAAATATTTAAATGGAAATTCTAGGAATGCAAAAATGTTATCAAAAATTAAAAATTCAGAGGATGTTATTAATGGAAAATTAGATTATAAAAAGTCATAAAATATTACAGTGAAACTGCCCATGTGAAGCTTAAAAATAAATAAAAAGACTGTTACCTGCAAAACATCACCCAGATAATTAATATGCTTGTGATTAAACTCCCAAAAGAAGAGAAGAGAAAGTGGGACAGAAAAGAACACTTAAACAATGGCTGAACCTTTGTCACATCTGATGAAACGTCTGAACACAGAGTCAAAAAGCTCAGTGAACCTCAGCAGTATTAAAATGAAGAAGATTACCAACATGCATTATAATCAAATTTCTAAAAGTCTGTGCTACAGAGAAAATCTTTAAGGCACATGGAGAAAAAAAGATAACTTCATGCACAGTTGAACAAAGATAATTGCTTAACAGAAAAAAAGAGATGAAAAAACTCATCAAAAACCTACTAAGCATAAGAAAGCAAGCTTCAGAACAATTAATATTACAAAGAGTAGAGAGGAATTTTTTAATAATGATGACATATCAGTCTATCAGGAAGACATAACATTCTTAAATGTTCAGGCACTGAATAACAGATCTTTAAGATAATTGAAGCAAAAACTGACAGAATTAAAAGAAGAAATAGACAGTTCCATAATTATAGTTGGACATTTTAACACTTTTTTCTCACTAATTGTTAAAGAAGTTGAAGAAAAATCAGTGGAACTATAAAATACTTGAATAATACTATAAAGCAGCAGGACCTAATTGATATTTATAAGGTACTCCATCCAACAACAACTGAATACATACTAGTTTCCAGTTTAAAAGAAACATTTGCCAAAATAGGGCATTTTGGGGCTTGTAAAACAACCCTAATAATGTTAAAATGTCTGAAATTATGCTGAATATGTTCCTTGACCTTAACAGAATTCAATTAGAAATTGCTAACAGAAAGGTGTCTTTAAAACACTCAAATACTTGGAAAGTAAGCAACACACTTCTTCAAACCCATGTGTCAATGATTAAATCAGAAAGGTAATTAGAAAATAACTTTGAGCTGAAGGAAAAAGTAAATCCAAATATATCAAACTTAATGGAATACAACTAGAGGAAAGTTTACATTATGAAACGCTCATATTAGCAAAGAGGAATTGTCTAAAATTGGTGACCTGTGTTTCCACCCGATTAAGCTAGTAAAGTAGAAACAAACTAAAACAAAAACAAAACCAAGAAAAGAAAAAAAGTTAAGAACAAAAGTAGATACAGTGGAAAAAATAAAAAGCAACGGAAAAAATCAATTAAGCAAAAACCTGAATTTATTTTAGAAAATATTTTTACTTATAACAATCCATCTCTACTGATCAAGAACAAAAAAGATATAAATTACCAACCACAGAGATGAAAGGATGGAAAACAAGGTACTTTACTGTAGAAGGGAGTATTATAAACAACTGTCTGACAAAACATTTGACAACTTAAATGAAAATGACTAATTTCTTGAAAGGCAAAGACTAGCATGGAAAAAAATCAAAATATTACATTCTATGAACGACAAAAAAGAAAGGTTACATACCAATAGAATTCAAGAAAGCATTAGACAAAATTTAATACACATTCATTATGAAAATGTTTAGAAATACATAAGTGAACATTTTCAACCTGAAAAAAGTGTACATAAATTTGTACAGATTAAACTGTACTTAATTAATATTGAAAGGTTTTACCCATATTATCAATGATATGCACTCTCACCACTTCTATCCAACATTATACCAAAGACCCTAAAAAAGAAAGAAAAATAAAAGCATACATTTTGAAAAGGAAGAAGTAAGCTTTTAAAAATGGACAATATAATTGTGTAGGCAATAAATCGTACAGGATCTACATAATAGTTACTAGAACTAATAGGAGCATTTAGCAAGGTTAAATAACACAAAGACATAAAACATCAAATATATTTCTATATGCTATCAATGAATGCCTCAAATTTAAAAATCATAACATTTCATTTGCAATAATTTACAGAAACCCCGAACTACTAAAAGTATAACTAAAAAATTTATGTAAGATTTGTACAGTGGAAATTACATAACATTTGTGAGATAAATTGAAAATACTTAAAAATGGAGTCATACAACTTTCATGAAGTAGACTACTCAGTATTTTCTTATGTGAATTTTCTTCAGACTGATTTATAAACAAATTCAATGCAATACCATCAAAATTTCAGTAGATTTTTTTTTTTTTTTTTAAGAAATTGACAATTTGATACTACAGTTCCTACAAAAGAAGAAAAAAGGGCAGGGCGTGGTGGCTTATGCCTGTAATCCCAGCACTTTGGGAGGCCGAGGCCAGCAAATCACCCCATGTCAGGAGTTCAAGACCAGCCCGGCCAATATGGTGAAACCCTGTCTCTACTAAAAATACAAAAATTAGCCAGGCGTGGTTGTGGTCATCTGTAATCCCAGCTATTTGGGAGACTAAGGCAGGAGAACTGATTGAACCCAGGAGGCGGAGGTTGCAGTGAGCTGAGATTGTGCCACCGCATTCCAGCCTGGTCAATAAGATGGAGACTCTATCTCAAAAATAAAGAAAAAAAAGAAAGAAAGAAAGAAAAAAGATCTATAATAACCAAAACTATCATGAAAAAGAAGAACACAGTTAGGGGACACACCCTACCTGATATTAGACTTAGAATAAAGTCCTAAGATTGAGTTGTATTGGTCAATCCACAGAATAGGGAGTCAAGAAATGGGCTCCAGCATATATAGCTAATTGACTTTGGACAGAGGTACCAAATTCAAGGGGAAATGATTTTTTTTTTTTTTTTAACACATGGAGATTCCTCAAAACTTCAACCCTTACCTCTAATCATATAAGGACAAAAAACAAACTAAATAAAAAAAAAAAAAAAACTAAAAAAACTAAAAATAGATTATATACCTACAGGTGGAACTAAAATTATACAACTAGAAGACATAGAAGAAATTTTTTGACTGTGAATTAGACAAGTATTTCTTAGCTGAAACTAAAAAGCATGAACCATAAAACATTGTGAATTGAACTTCATAAAAAATAAAATCTTTTGCTCTTTGAAAAGCACTTCTGAGAAACGAAAAGATGAGACATTGGTAGAAAATATTTGCAAATTGAATGTTCAATACACTAGTCTACTACTGAGGCTGCAAGACATGAACAAAACCTTGATGACTCAAAACAGCACACACTTAATCTATAACACTTCTAGAGGTCTGACTTCTGAAATCTGTTTCACTGAACCAGAGTCTAGGTGGGAGCAGGATTTATTTATTTTTGTTTTTATTTTTGTATGGCCACTAGCAGTCTATCCTTTCCCCTATCTTTTCTTTTCTTTTTTTTTTTTTTTCTTTTTTGAGACATCTCGCTGTGTCACCTAGGCTGGAGTGCAGTGGCACACTCTCAGCTCACTGCAACCTCCACCCCCTGGGTTCAAGAGAATTTCCTGCCTCAGCCTCCTGAGTAGCTAGGACTACAGGTGCCTGCCAGTAATCTTGGCTAATTTTAGTATTTTTAGTAGAGGTGGGGTTTCACCATGTTGACCAGGCTGATCTCAAACTCCTGACCTCAAATATTCCACCCACCTCAGCTTCCCAAATTGCTGGGATTATAGGCATAAGCCACCGCACCTGGCCTCCCCTGCCCTTTCTAGCTTTAGGAGACAGCCTGAATTCCTTCTCTCTCTTATAAAGACCCCTGTGATTACATTTAGGCTACCCCAATAATCTAGGATAATCTCCCCATGTCCAAATTCTTCATTATACCTGCAAAGTCCTTTTACTATACAAGGTTAACATTCACAGGTTCCAGGAATGAAGATGCGGATATCCTTGGCCAGGGGAAGTATTATTTATAGTACCGCATCTGAAAAAGTACTTGCGTCCAGAATATACAAATAATTATTACAGTTTAAAAATAAGAAGAAAAACTCCCAAATTACATAGTGTTTATCATAGAAAATGAAAACATTTTATTCATACAGAAACCTATACACAAATGTTTATAGCAGCTCTATTCATATTCACCAAAATCTTCCCTCACTATTGTCCTTCAAGGGGCAAATAAACTGTAGTACATCTTTACGATGGAATATTCCTCAGCAGTGAAAAAGAATGAACTACTGAGACACAAAGTAACTTGGGTGAACTCAAATACTTTAGGTTTGGTGAAATAAACAGACTCAAAATGTTAGATCAAACAGTAGTTTGATTACATTTATATTTAATTCCAGAAAAGCAAAGCAATAGAGATGAAGGTTGAGAGAAATATTCTATACCATGATTTTGGTCTTGGTTACCTGATGAATAAATTTACTTGAATTCATTAAAATGGGTTCATTTTAATGTATGAAAAACTGTCCTTTGCAAACCTGATCATTAAAAAAGAAGGTAAAATAATTGCATTTGCCCCAGACAAAATTACAGGTATTTTTATATTCCACAGATTTGTACCATACAAATTATTGAAAATATTTCTTCATGATGAAGAAAAATGATTCCAGATGGAAGCCCAGATCTGAAGGAAAGAATATCAGATACAAAATTAAAAAACAAAACCTGACTGTCTCTCCTCCTCACCTATCCATCCATTCATCTAATGATCTGTCATAGATACTCACTATGAATTCATACTGGCTTGTTACATACTAGAGCTCCTTCTCCTGGCTTTTTATATATCTCTGAGGGAGTACTTATCACACCCTAGTGTAATTGGCTATTCTTAGGTCTGATCTAGATAACTTCCTGCTTCTCAAGGGTAAGGATTATGATAGTCCGTCCTACCAATGTTTCTGCAAAAATTAGCACAATTCCAAGATGACCTAATACATGGATGTTTATGAAAGAACAAAATAAAAATGAATGACAATAAAAAATGAAAGAAAAAGTTGATATTTTGATGCTGAGAAAACGTTTCTTGCTTTCCATAAGAAAAAGTCACTGACAAGCCAGAACATAAAAGTCTAGTGACCAGCTTTCACACTTACTTTGCAGTAAAAAGTAGATAGAATTGCCATTCCTTATTAAATATGCTATTCTATGGAACACAACTGATAGATACGGCCTCTGCATTTTAAAAGCTGGTAATCCAGTAGAGGTTGTTAAAAGGTCTACTCACATTATACATACCTGATGCTCCATATACAGTGAGCAGTGAGTAAGCAGAAACCTTTTTTATTGAGCAATGCAGCAGATTACTTCATGAGAATCATTTGAGTAGAACTTACACAAAAGCAGAAAAGAGGGACCATATGCAGCTTAGCTCATAGATCAGTTTGAGAAATGATATTTGGGTTAGAAAATGGAGGACATTTTCAGAGACAAGGGAGACCAACTGAAAAAGAAACTATTACATACAAAATATTTTGAGATAAGACTAGAAAAATATAAGGAGATCAGATTAAGAATAATGCTGAAGAAAGTGACAGCTACTTTATTTAATGACAGTTACATGATAGACATGTTTGGAGAGTATTTATTCCTTTAGAGTCAACCATCATCATTAAAAGTATTATCACTTCTCCCATCCCATCCCCATATTATTAGCAATCTCATAGTAACTTTTGTGTTTCATTCACCATGTTGGGTATTTTTATATGCTATGTTAAAAAAAAAAATAACTGTCGTAACAACCCTGAACTGAGGCAAAGATAGTTTGCTGACTTCATCCAAGGTCACAGAGGTAGTGAGCAACAGCTGAAAGAAGACTAATTAAACTCTATGACTCAGGCTGGGCAAGGTGGCTCACACCTGTAATCCCAGCACTTTGGGAGGCCAAGATAGGTGGATCACCAGAGGTCAGGAGTTCGAGACCAGCCTGGCCAACATACTGAAACCCCATCTCTATTAAAATACAAAAACTTGCTGAGAGTGGTGGTGGGTGCCTGTAATCCCAGCTACTTGAGAGGGTGAGGCAGGACAATCTCTCGAACCTAGGAGGCGGAGGTTGCAGTGAGCTGAGATCGCTGCATTGCACTCCAGCCTGGGCAACAAGAGCGAAACTCTGTCTTAAAATAATAATAATAAACTCTATGACTCAAAAACCTATCTGGGTCTCCTAGTAAATATGATTACACACAATGTTGAGTGTTCCCAATATCCTTAAGGCTTCAGAAAGTTCTCCATGCCTTAATATTGTCACTAGATGTGGTCAACTGAACTTTACATTCCCAATCCATTTTCAGTTCCATTTAGAGTAACAATCACGGTACTACAAAAATGACGTTTGCTTCTCTGAGTGCAGCCCTCATCCTTTAGCAGTCTCTATGCCTATCAGAAGATAGAACTTAATGATCTATGACAACTTAGAGGAAAAAATTACTACACAGTTGGAAACCGACACTTCTGAGGATTTCATTTCTTAAACTACTTGAAAGTTTCCAAGAAATGAGAGGTTTCTTACAGATCTGGCTTGTCTCACATTTCCTGCCTCAACATCACAGTCTACAGAAGGAAAGACTGAGCTGTGTTCAAAGGGTAATTTGGGGGTTATAAGGTCTGCAAATTATTTTTTTACACAGAAAATTTTTTAAAACTTCCTTAACAGCCCAAATTACAAAATAAATGAAGATGTAGGCTTCTCACCCCATGCGGTTTCTATTTAGCAGAATTATTCCCTGGTTTCAGAGACACAGATCACTTTTTAATGATCTTTCTCATTCAGACATTTGATCTTTTAAAGAGCTGTTGGGTGTATTCAGTGATATTTAATGAGCAAGAGCTGCACAATATATAAAGCAAGGGAGGGAATGGTCCATTGACTCTGGCTCAGGCACCATTCAATATTTTAAGACCTAATTTTCTACTTTGGCTTGAATCCTTTGAAGTTGTCTTTTTGTGATTTCTAGGACAAATAGCAGCCCCAGCTCACTGATTAGAAAGGCTCCGTCAGCTTTGTGGGCGTTAAAGTCCTCAGAGCACTTAGTTAAGGTGATCAGACACAGCAGGTTAAATTTCTCTTGGGGAATTTTTCTTAGGATAGCACATAGAGACAAATACTGTCACCGAATTATGTCTGTATCTTGATGGAAGACATGGGAAGAGAAAAATTATTCTCCTGGTGAGTCCTGCTTAGGTTTCTCTGAGATGAAGCATTTTCACTCTGGAAAGAAGGCATTTTTCAGCATTGTCTTCTGTTGTGTTTCTCCCATTCCCTTTATCCCACAGTGGGTCAGCATTTCACAAACATGCATTCAGCATTTATCTATGTCACTTCTCCATGAGACATTGGAGAGACGTATTAGGCAAGTCATGGGTTCATGTGACAGGAATATCGGGGTTTTCCAACAAAATGCTTACAATATCTTCATGATGTGCCTAATAGACTAAGCCACATGAAGATAAGACTTTTTTTTGTTTTGTTCTCAAGTCTCGTAGGCATGTTAACATGTCCTTAGTGTTTTGGAAGATACTGATTTTTCTGGCTTAAAGGCCCTAATTTCTTCCAAAATATTTTGGTGCTTTTTTTTCAACTTGACACTAAATTTTAAGAATACATGTATTGTATTATATGAATCTTATTTATCTTCTGTAACATCCAGATAATCATCTAGAATTTATTCTTTCTAAATTTACATTCAGATATATCATATCTCAGCCTGTATGTACTACAGTCTAGAAAACAAATTTCTTTGATACATCTTCTAATTTACTCTTCAGTCACATCCATTTTGCTTAACAACCTGTTAAATGTTTTAAATCTTAATTTTGCAAACATTTTTAATTTCTGATAACTTTAGTTCATAATTTATAAACTAGATGTAGTATTCTCCAGATATCTTGAAAATAGGAATTCTTTAGCTATTGATTATCCTTTTTGTTGATTTCTGTTCTTTTCATATTGTTGCTTATATTAAAGTATTGGTGAATCTTAAGTATTCTGTTTCATCAAATTACTGCTTAACTTCTGAACTATGTGCAAAGCCATCCTGCTCAGCAG
This sequence comes from Colobus angolensis palliatus, assembly GCF_000951035.1. Classification (NCBI taxonomy): domain Eukaryota; kingdom Metazoa; phylum Chordata; class Mammalia; order Primates; family Cercopithecidae; genus Colobus; species Colobus angolensis. Next base: position 8,203,623 of record NW_012115155.1, on the reverse strand, counting down.
CCCAGGACACATGTGGCTAGTGGTCCTCTCAATTTTCCCTTTGGGTGTCAGGAATATCCTGCTCTCATCCCCTGCATGAGACAGCAGTATTCAAAAGTGAGCTCCCCAGACTTCTACCCTCACCAATTTGTCCACTGGGCAGAAACCACGGTAGAAAGCTACTTTGTGTGAGCAAGGTGGGGGAAAACAGCATCATTTATCTTCTTTGAGTACAACCCCTTTAGCTTCTTGCCTTCTTATATCTGATAGTGGTAAGTCCATAAAACTTCTCCTTATTATGTTTCAGGCTGTGCTATTCCCTGGATTTATTTTCCAATGTATATAAAAACTTTGCTTTCTAAATTTGGAGATTCCTTAACATGAGTGGCCTACTAATGATACTTTTTCATTTTTTGCCAACAGAATATTTATTCAACAATGATTTAGTGAATATTTACTATGTAGTAACTACTATTATAGGGCTTGGGATTCAGCAGTAAACCAAACAGGGTGTGTGTCCTATGGGACAAGTGGAGGAATAAGACAATTAAGATAAAATAATCTATATATGTAGTCCAGTGACAAAGACAGTTAAATACTACCAAAATTAAAAGAAAGGAGGAAAGAAAAAAACAAGGAAGCAAAGAAGGAAGGAGGGGAGGAAAGGGAAAGGGAAGGGGAAGGGAAGGGAAGAAGGAAGGAAAGAAGGGAAGAAGGAAGGAAAGAAGGAAAGGAAAGGAAGGAAGGAAAGGGAGGGAGGAAGGAATGTAACAAGGAAGGAAAGTAAATAAAAAGAAGCCAGCAGGGGAAGTGATAAGAACTAACTGGGATACCATTTAATACTGCCCAGAAAGCAAAGCATTTCTGAGGATGAGATATTTCAGCATTCATGTGAATAAAACAAAGGAAGAAAACATGGATATATATGGGAGAACAGAAACGGTGAGTGTGAAGCTCTGAGGTAGAGCATGCTAGGATTGGGTTGGGGTAGTTGAAAAACCAGAGTAGGTGGAGTTTTGCAAGCAACAAAGAAAAGAATATTAAATTAGCTTGAACAAATGACTTAAGACCAGGGCACATTTATGGAGTTTTTATGTGATTTCACTTATATTATTGTCACATTAACATATCAAAAGCATATTACTGTGATAAAGGGACCCAACTCTTTTTAACAGCATCTCCATTGTATTTTTCCTCATGTAACATCTGTTATATATGTTATATATCATATCATATATATTAGAGAAATAGGATTTTAAAGAACTCTATATATATGTCACCATAGGAACGATTTCTCTAAATAGCTGTGATATCATGATTTTCACCTAGAGAACAGACAAACGTTTCCCAAGTTCAAATTAAAATGTCTTTCTATTACTTCAACTCTTGATGCAATCAAATATATTCAATTTCTTGCCCCACATCCCTGCAGGATGCAAAATAATAACATGTTTTAGTCCACAATTTAAGAAATAGGTAATGACACCATTCTTTGGGAATTGATTTGTAGTGACTGGCAGCTACATAGCTCAAAGCCAAAATGATTTTTAATAATGAAGTGATGCACAAATATCACAGCCTTATGTGGAATTTGATTGTGCGTATGTTGATACTGAACGTTCTGTATTGTTTCTAGTCAAAGACAAAAATCATTTATATTATAAATGTTATTACTTTCATTCCTTATTTTAAAAATCTAATAAATTTTAAATATTTTTATTTTTATAAGAATATTATTTTTAAAGTCAGTGTAATTTAGGAGAAAAAAACTTATTTAAAAAATATTTCTTCCATGTACCAGCAACTTGCTGTTCATGTTCACACATGAGTTTAATTTCATAACTGTAAAGTAAGTATTATTTGTTCCATTTTTACAAATAAGCAAATTAAAAATGAGTGCTCTCTTCCCTAGAAAATGCAGCAGGAAGATAGCAATCAAATGTCAAACACAATATCTAAGGCCAAGATCAACAAGAAGTTACATTTATTGACCTGTGTCTACAGTCAAACCATTCAAGAATGAATGACATAATACTTACTCTTAACAAGTGCATTGTTTAATGGAAAATAAGTGTAACATCCAGACTTGTACCTATAATAACAATAACAATAACTAAGGTGTTTTGCATTCCTTGTAAAGTTTTAGTTTTCACTTTCAATAGCCCTAAACTTACAGATTAACACACAAAGGCTCTGCTGGATTAAATGATTTGCCAGGATTCCACACTTGCAAACTGACAGAGCCGAATCCCAATTTAGCCTCCCTGTACCTGTCCTTTTTCCCTCGGAACTCCTGCTGTCTCCTTAGGCTTCGCCTCTACCTATGCCCTCTGCATGATAGGCTCAGTGAAGCTTTCCCTCTGAGGTGAATTACCTATCGCTAGATATAAACCCAAGGTTCTTAAGAAATGAACGCAGTCATGATTTTTGAAGATATATGTTGAACTGACGTATCCTGCCTGATCAATATATGAATAGAGCAGGGTAGAGCGGGGAGGGGAAATGTGCAAGAGGGAAAGAAAATAGCATTATGCAAAGTGAACACAGAAGGCAGTGACAAGTTCTGCTTGATTTAAGAGCAGAGAAAAAAGATTATTCTGATTTTCTTCAGGATGAACTCTCAGTCTGTCCTCATTTCAAAATGGAACAGCATATCTCAGAAAATGAATGTACCTTCAGATTTTAATGTCATCACCATGGAAGTCACTGGAAGGTGTTGTTATGACCTTCCCCCGCACTGGAGGGGTTCATGATGTATCTTCTGTTGATGAAAATTCAGAAGACCAGGGGAGTTGATAAAATATAGCTAAGTGATTCAGAGAGTAAATATTAGGTTCAGTGCCTGATTGCCTCATATTTTAAATATTTCAATGCTCCCTGCATGACTGGACGGGTGTAAAGTAGTCACTATTTAGCAACTTCTGCCACAAAAACACCTTAATAGCATCATTCAAAATGTGTACTGTCCTCTTTGGAGTAATGGGCTTTTGATGACAGTAATCAAAGAATGCTGCCTTTGTATATTAGAGTCATAGCCACATTGAGAAATGATGACTGTTAAGGACATTTCTTTTCAGCAATTATGTGCTTTTTTCAGTCCCTTTCTCTGATTTAAGATGAGTGACAGTGGGGTTGGAGCACGTAGAGTTATTTTCCCCTAACGAAATAGAAACTAACCTTAGAGAGGCAGATATTGGTGGCAGAAATATGCAAAGAACGTGCTCTGAAAAAACAAGATGCAGCCTGCAAAAGCCAATGGGAAGATTAGAGATTAGAAAGAGATTGGGTTCATACTAATGCAAGTCAAGATTTAGAGACCTGGGCTGTGCATTTGGAAAGCAGAGATCAGATGGGAAGTGTGATGATGGGGTACTGGCTGGGAAATAATGCGTAATGCTTGGGATGGGGGCCAGAATTCATCTGAATAAACAAAGATGATCACACACAGGAGACTGAGATAGGAACACTTATACTTAGAAAATTTTATTGTTCTTTGTGTAATGAGTCACTTTTAGTCTTCCATGCTGTTTCCTGAGGGTTAAGCCCACTATGTAGAACAAGGGTCCCAACTTCAACAAAACTCTTAACTCTAAACATTATGACTTAATGACATTTTGGACTTTTCCTTATGGTGGGGGTTTCAGAGAAGCCACATAAACTATATAGAAACAGTGTGATAACTGGGAGTGTGGAAGTGTGGGCTCTCTCTTGTCTCAGCTCTGCCACTTGTGATTACTATAATCTTTGTTCAGGTATTTAGCTTCTTTGATGTGCTGTTTCCTGCCTTAAAAATTGTCTTATGGGAGGCAGAGCTTGCAGTGAGTCGAGATTGCACCACTGCACTCCAGCCTGGGTGACAGCTAGAGTCTGTCTCAAAAAAAAAAAAAAAATTGTCTTATAGATATATGTATAGCATGCGTTGGCCACTTATGTGCCCATATTCTAATTTAATTCTCACAAAAATCCAAGACATATTATTCTGCTATTATTCTCACTTCAGAGATTTTTTTTTTAATGGAGGCTCAAAGAATTTAAGTAACTTTCCCAAGGTCACATGGCTTGTAGATCTTAGATTTCAAAGGAGTCGACCCCCTTTAGAAGGTGATTATGAGGGCATGGAAATTGTATTGGAAATAAGTCATTGTTTTATCTTGTCTGTTTTTATAAACATGCTGGGTTAGAAATCTATTTGCATAGAAGCCTGAAAAATTAGTAGAATAATTTTATGTTATTTTGCCTTATGAGAAATGAAAGGAGGAACAAATAAGATTTGGACAAAATGCATCCTAGAGACATGGCACCAAAGTGGGCTGAATAAACTCCACAAATGTATCTACCCATATAGATCTACCACTGAAGATTATATGTTTTGCATACATTCTGTTTTCCAAACCAGCAATTTTGAAAGATTTTATATAATTTGAAAATAATGTTATCTCAGATTTCATCATATCTTTACCCTCCTTCACACAGTTACCTCTACCTTTACCATCCCCCAAATATGATGCATGTGAAATTAATTACTCTGGCCATCCATTCTTTGTCTTTTTCCTTCAGGAGGTTTTGAGAGGCTAAACATGTCTCTAATGTTTTGGGGAACAATCAAACACTGATAATTTAGGTCAGAATATTACTACTAACCCGTAAGAATCATTGTTGCAAAAATATGGAGCATTGATCATTTTTGACTAGAAAGAAAGTCTTCTCATGATTGAGTCCAAAGGGCTTTTTTTTTCTAGTAAAAAACTACTATCCGGCAACAAAAATATATGCTGGCCAAGTTCACACAACACTTTAATTTCAGGGGAGATACTGGAGCTGGCATTCTGGATCGTGTTCAATGGGCTTCTCTTTACTTTTAACAGTTTCTTTAGGGAGCATACAAGATGTTCCTGGGACTTCGAGTTTGTTTCCATGAACTGCTAAAGCCAACATGGGGCCTACCCAAAGGAAAACACAGAACTACTCCTGAGTTACTTCTGAAATCAAAGATATTGAACTGGGTAACTGCTCCTACATTCATAGGAGTAAGACATTAACAGTTGATCATAGATTTCTTCTCATGGTTCATAATGTGATTTCAAAATTCTCCATGCTGCACTTGAGGTGCATCACTAGTTCATATGGGGAGATTAGATTATATATATATGTGTGTGTATATATATATATACACACATACACCCACACATATGTACATATATGCATGCATGCATGTACAAAGCAGAAGTCAAAGTATAATCAAATACCTATCATGTGTTAGGTATTATTTTAGGCATCTCACCCTTCATCGTAATCCCAAACCCTCATGAAATGGAAGATGTTATTTCTGTTTAGCTTCTCTCTCTAGGATGAGTTTGAGGAACTAAATGAACAGCTAGAGGAACTAAATGAACAGCTAGCTGTATGAGAAGGTGCCTTGTAAACTCTTTGCTGCCTTTTCCCATTCATTGTCATAATGTACGACGAAACCAACTTTCTGGCTCTAACAGCACATTTGGATATGCTGCTTATACTTGATGCTCAGCCCTTATCCTCCTGTTAGCTCAGTGTGTTATCTTTTCCATTCCATATGGCCAATTTCTGATAACACATACCCAACTTTTTGCCCCAGCCCTGTTCCATTCTGGCTAGTGAGAGCCATCGTGCCTGGGTCCCCCAGTGGGAAGGGTTTCACATCATTCACATATTTCTAAAGTGTGTTAAAATGTTTTTTGAATGAAAAACTCTAAATTATTCAGATATGTGACAACTTATAGGAGGAATCATTTTTAGAGTCTCCAAAACATTTTAGGAAGCACGAGATCTAATATAATGAAGCTTCTTTATACGTGAGTTATTGTGAAGTGATGTTAAAGTTCTCCACGTGGCACAGAATGAAACATTCTGAAATACTATGCCTGGTAGTCATTATTTATAGTCTCTGTTAAATTCAAACATGATACACCCATAAAAATGGGATGTTGATTCTACGGATGCTGTTACTCCATTTACTTAGACAATATCAGGAATGTGGGCTGAGTTCTCATTTGACAAACTTATACCAACATAGCTTACAGAATTCAGGGAATTAAGGTTTTTTTGGTCATTATCACATTTCTTTCTTCTTTCCTGATCTTTTAGGAATTGGCTTTCTGAATATTTCATATATCCATCTGCTTCATCCATCCCTGTTTACCTATGGAAACACAGGCTTTGATCTCCTGCTTGGGACATTGTGAGAACTCTCTCCCTGGACTTTCTTCTTCTGTCTATCCCACTCTGGTTCCCTCTTCACACTGTAGTAAAAACCACCTGAGTAATTTGCAAAGGTAATCATGCTATCTGCTTAAAAACCATTTAATGGTCTGAAGTTAGTAGGATCTGAGATGAAGAGGGGTCAGAGGACCAAGGAAGATTCACAGGGATAAGAAACAGGGGTGACTTCAGTGAATATGCATTAGAGGTCAACTCTTGTAATGTGTTTTGTATGCCCTTCAAAATATCAGGGTGGATTGTGCACATGCACCCTGGAACTTAAAGCATTAAAAAACCAAACCAAACCAAAACAAAACAAACAAAAAACACGCAAAATACCAGGGTGGAAAAGAACCACCTGTTCAAGGAGCTTACACTGAGGCTTGGGAAAGGAGGCTCTGGATTCTACCATCTTTCCTTTTGATGAATGACTGTTAAGGACATTTCTTTTCAGTAATTATATGCTTTTCTCAGTCCCTTTCTCTGATTTAAGACGGGCGACAGTGGGGTTAGAGCGGGTATGGTTATTTCCCCCTCTAACAAAATAGAACGTAACATTAGAGAGGTAGACATTGGTAGCAGAAATATGCAAAGAACATGATCTGTAAAAATAAGATGCAGCCTGAAAAAGCCAATGAGAAAATTAGAGATTAGAGATTAGAAAGAAAAGTCAACATTAGATACCTGGGCTCTAACTCTTCTAACTTTTCATAATTCTTTTCTTTGTCCTTATGTCACTTAGTTGTAGCCAGATTGAGACCAGACAGGGAAAGACTCAATCTTGAATGAAAAAGAAGGCACATATATGACATCGGAAGTTATTAAACCCATGTTTGCTAGGCCTTTGTCTTCTTATTTAATATTCCTCTGGGGTTCTTCATCAAAGTCACATCTGTGTTTATGCCAATAACATCATTCTTAATATTCCCATAAGGAAACTATGCACTTCTTCAAGGACGTTTTTTACTCAGACAGTGTCTGTACATTGAGACCTAAGCCCACTTTACTAAGCTGGATAACCACAATCTTTATTAATAGGTGCTACACTTATTACACTAAACACAAAGAGATTTCAGTGAGTAGGCAGACAGTTTAAGGAAAATAACCTGAGACTCCCACACATACGCATCTTTGTGGTAGTAGAGAGTATGGGAATAGGCATGAGGACAGAATGGAGGCGGCAATCAGTTATTTTAGTAATTTCTCTACAGGTCAAGGTAAGTGGAGAAATGAAGCTCCTAGACCTTTCCCTTTGCATCACATATGATGCTGCTCTTACTTTATAATTAACTGCAGTGAAGGCTATGTCTCCTTTAGTAGGGCTGTGGACCCATCAAAAATAATTTGTCTGGAGTAAGCCTAGGGAAAAAGGGGCAGTCTACCTTTTGCTAGACCACAGATCATTTTAGTTGGTCTGTCAGTCTGTTGTTTGTGTTCCCCTCTGCATGGCTCCAGCCACATGTGCTGCTTTCTCTCAGTGAACTCTTTCTACCATTGTGCCCTTCCAACCTCTAGTCTGCCTGTGATTGCAGCCCTGAGCTGCCCAGGCATCTGGTGCCTGCAGGTCACACTCCAGTTCCCCAAAACCCAGTGAAACCCACCAACAAGAAAGCCTTTACTGGAATGTAATAATGTTCCGATTTTGCACGTCTGAGACAGCAAATTATCAGGATCTGATGGTCCCTCATGTTGATCTACATTGCTCTCGGATGCCATCTGACTATACAAGGATGCTGAACAAGTTTCCAGAAATAAACATTGCATAATTTCTTTGACATTATTAAAAGTGTAACCCTATTAAGTGATTTTATTCAAAGCTGATTTGTGGCTCGTAATAGTTTTCTTAAAAAGTTACTTGTTGTTTTATTCTCCAAAATGTGAAATCAGGATAAAAAATGCAAAATAAAATAATAAAATTTCACTTCACTCTTTAGCTACACACACATATATATATATATATATATATATATTTCTACATATATGTTTTATAGCAGGCAAAAGGTGTTTAGTGTCTTAAAAACTACCAAAAAAAAAGGCAATCGGCAATCTAATGCCTAGAAAAGCAGGCAATTTGAATATAAATGGGCAATTATAAAGAAATATAAACTAACACTACATGGAAAAAGATTTTCTAAGTTACTAGCAATCAGATAAATCAGATTAAACAATAACATTTTCATATATCATAATGCAGACATTAAAGTTTTTGAAAATATGAAATTTTGGTGAGTTTGTTGGGAAATTGATACTCCTATATCAATTCCTTGTGAAACAGAAATTGGGAAATAAATTGCTGTGGAGAAATAAATTGATAGAGGGGCACAGGGGAATTGAATGGCAATTTGGAATTGCTATCAAGTCACAAACACCACAGGACTCAATAATTCTCTAAGGCATCTTTATTAGCTAAGTACTCATATATATATACAGTGAGTCTGATGGAGAACTGGTATTGAAACAAAAAAAAAAATAAAAGTTAATTAAGAAGATAATCACTGAATAAAATAACCATATTCACACTTTAGAATTATGTAGTATATTAAAATAAACAGATATGTATTGCTGAAAAGAAGCATGTGAAAATTGATACATACTGAATACACTTTATGGAATTAAATACTATATATTTTCTAGGTACATATACACGTGCATGTGTATAATATGGAAGTCAATACATTGTAAAGGGCATACCGAATTGACACTAAGCTAATAGCAATAATGTCTTAGGTTTAAGTAGAGAAGACAGGGAGGGGTGTGGGTTTAGGGGGTGTGGCAAAAGAAAAACTTTGTCTTATCAGTATTTTGATTTTTAGTAAAAATAATATGTCCATATATTCACTATGCTATTAAAAATTAATACTAATTTTTATTATAAACAGAAGACTCTAAAAAGAACAGCAAATATTACAATTTCTGACATGTTTTGAGATTGCAGATTTTTTTCTTGCTATTTTATGTTAGTGCTTTACTGATTATCAAGCACTACTGAAGTACACAGGCAAAATAAGTGAGGCTGTATGGCTTCATGGCTAAGTATATGTGTTTTAAGGTCACCCTTTTTTTTTCTGGTACGACTGCTTGCAGTTGATCAACTTGGTCAAATTATTTCACCTGACTTTGCTACAGTCTCCCCATGCGTTCAGGAAGAACAAGCATAAGGCAAGCAAGCACACAAACGAAAACTACCACTTTTGATAGTGGTGAATATTAAATGAGATCCACAAGAAAGCTGTAGAACAAGATGGAGACAGGTAGTGAGCCCTCAGGACATAGGAACCACTATTAGCTCTTGGCTGTGCAGAAAGCTACCTTTTATCATAGGTTTACAGATTTCTTTATACACACACACACACACACACACACACACACACGATGAAAGCTAAAATCTCATTCCCTTTCTTCCACGAACTTGAAAAATCTCATCACTTAACAGGAAATTTGAATAAATCATAACTTTATCTTATATAAAGTGACACAAAACACCAGGACACTAAATTAAGTCCATTTCAAATAGGCTTCAATAATTTACAGCCTGCAAAGCTTCAAACTCTTCATCTATTTTGTTTTAAGTTTGGATTTCTTGCACTCTGACATTTTCAGATGTTTCCGAAATGTCACCATACTAGGGCAAAAGCAGCTATTCTATCAAGTGCCCTTGAAATGCTTCCAACTCCACATTCTGTGTTAGTTGTGCTTCATGTGCATGACTGTTACATAGAAAATAATTTTTTTTTTTTTCAGAATAAAATGTTAGATTTGAGAAGTCAAAGTTTTATGAGGCAAAAAGCTTATCTTAAACTGATTCCTTCCACTTCATTAATCATTATTGAATGCTAATAATCACACACATACAAACACACACCACCCCACACACCTTTCTGGTTAATAGGTGACTTTTACAACAATTCGACCAATCAGGAGTACCTGCTGGTATAAATAAAAAGTAATTTTTAGATCTTCAAAATCTTCAATGACAGCTGAATTCCTAGTTTCTATTCCAAATTCTTCTCATAGTTTTAAGGTTTTTTAAAACAACCTGTTTGATTTCGTCTTACCTATATAATCTTACTTTGTATGATTTCTCTACTAGCACTCTTCTTCTGAGTCTTCAACGAGTTTACTGTCACATGAAAATATGATGATAATGAATTACGTCAATGGTAAGTGGGAACTGGCTTTTCTGTTTTTCAACCACTGAAACATTCAGTCATCTTTCAAAACCCAGTTAACTGGGTTTTCCATGAAGTTTCCAGGCCACATTATTCAGCCTTCTCTGAATGTGCATCACACAGTCTCCATACCAAGTAGCCCAGAACTTTGTCTATACTGTTTTGTTGGCTGAAGATCTATGTGTCTAACTCTCACATAGTGCATAATTTGAACATAAAATCCCTGAAGAGAGAGATTTGGAAACTGTTCTGCACGTAAATGATTTCATTCCATAGAATTGCAAAACGAGGATGAATTGGTTACATTTGATAATCCAAAAACATTTTTAAAGGCATCCTGGGGTGGTGGCAGAGAGGAAGACATCAGAATCTAACTCTCCATGTGGACAACAATTTCACAGACAGACTCTGTTTGTTGCGATTTTTGGAACTCCTAAGTCTATCAAAGGCTTGTAAATTCTTGGGAAATGTGTGGACAGTAAATTCTGTTTAATACGAACCAATTTTATCTCTTGGTTAAGCAGGGGCTACCTGTTATTTATCCTATAACCTTGTGACAGGCAGCTGTGCATGTGTTCCTGGAGTATCTTGCACAGAGCTTGTGGAAGCCAGAGTGGGTGAAAACAACCCTGCTTTTTGAATATCAAGCATCTGTGTTCCGATTACTGACTACTGGAAAAAGGTGGAGAGCCTTTGTTCTACCTTTCCCCAGTATTGCAAGCACTTCCCTCCCTGGCTAAATGACTTTCAGGAAATATAAAGGGACACCAAATTTACCCCCCTTAATTTTCCCCCCCTTTTTTTTTCCTTTCTGGAGTTAGACATTGATGACTACGGGCATTAAAAAGCAACTATATAAACAAAGGAAATTAGGAAGTTACCATGTGTGCCCAGAAAAAGGTTCAGGCTCTGCAATGACCTGAGAAGATCACAAGTTTGTACTCTAGGTTGATCTCTGGCATACATACAATGCAACACTATAATCAAAACAAAAACAATAAACAAAACAGAAAACCAGCAAATTCTGGGGGAGGGAGGAGAATTAAATTTCCAGAGTTATCACATTTTAAAATAAAAATATTTGGCTTTCAACAACAAAATCAAGAGACATACAAAGCAACAAAAAAGTATGACTTATTCAAAGGCAAAAAATAAACCAACAGAAACTGTCCCTGTAAAACACCTGACAGAAGGGAAGATCTACTATGAAAAGACTAAAACAAATCTCTTAAGATGCTCAGAGAACCAAGGGAATATTTGGGAAAGTCCTGAAAACAATGCATGAAAAAAATGGAAAGATCAATAAAGAGACAGAAACCAAAAGGAAATTTTGGAGTTGGAAAGTACAATAGCTGAAATCAAAAAAAAAAAACAAAAAAAAACTAGAGGGACCCAATGACAGATTTGCACAAGCAGAAGAAAGAATCAGAAAACTTGAAAATAAGACAATGGGAATTACTGAGTCTGAGGAATAGAAAGTTAAAAGATTGAAGAAAAATAAGCAGAGCCTATGGATCCTGTGAGATTTTAACAAGACTAACACACTGGTTGTGGGAGTCCAGATTAAGAAGAGAAAGAAATAAAGAAAATATTTAAAGAAATAATGGCCAAAAATGTCCCACATTTGATGAAAGATATCAACATAAGCATCCAAAAATCTCAATGAACTCCAAGGAGTATGAATTCAAATATGTCCACTATGGATACACATTATAATCATCAATCTAAAGTCAAAGAATTTTGAAAGCAGTGAGAAAAAAAGCAAATCATGTACAAGTGATCCTTCTCATCAGAAACTTGGAGGCAGGAAGGCAGTGGGCTGATATACACAAAATTCAAAAGAAAACAGAAAGAAAGAGAAAGGAAAAGAAAAGAAAAGAGACCCGTCATTCAAAATCACAACATCCAGCAAAACTGTACTTTTATGATGAAGGAGAAATGAAAACATTCCAAAGTAGATACCAGTTGAAATTGCTTATTAGCATATGCATTCCCTGCAAACAATGCTAAGGAGACCAGCAGATTGACATGAAAGGAAACTAGATAGCAACTGGAAGCTTTATGAAGAAATAAAGATCTTAGTAAAGGTAAATACCAGGGCAATTACAAAACTAACATTATTGTAATAATGATATGTAACTCCACTTTTTGTTGGAAAAATGTAAGAAACAGGTAAGATTCAGCTTTCTGATATCAGATATGAAGGTGGAAACATGGTTTGGAATTGGAAACCAATTCTACAACAATTCTATGAGCAATTTTATGCCAACAAATTCAGTAACAGAGGAAATAAGCACATTTCTGGGAACATAAAACCTACTACGGCGATAAACTATGAAGAAACAGAAAGCGTGAATACACCTGTAACTAACAAAGAGAGTGAATTCATAATTAGTAATCATTCATCTTCCAACAAAGAAAAGCCCTGAACCTGATGGTTTCACCAATGAGTTCTACCAAGCCTTAAAAAGAAAGGAAATTCTTACATAGCCCATAGCATGAATGGACCTTGAGAACATTATGATGAATGAAATAAGCCTATCACAAAAATAAAAATGCTGCATGATTCTAGTTATATGAGGCACTTCAGGTAGTCAAAATCATAGAGACACAAAGTAAAACGGTGATTGCTGGGGGCTGGGGAAGTGGGGAACCGAAGAGTCATTGTCAAGTGAGCACATTGTTTAGAGTTTCAATTTTTGCAGCACTTTTCAAGACCTCTGGAAGTGGATGATGTAAAGCCTTTTGTAATTACGTAAAGGCGCTTTGATGACGTAAAATTACTACCTTAACTATTTTAAGCCCAGTGGCATTAAGTACATTCATATTGTTGAATTCACATTGTTGAACAATGTGAATGTACTTAAACTAAATGCCACTGGACTTAAAATAGTTGAGGTAGTAATTTCAAGTGTATTTTCCAAAAGTTTAATAAATGAAATAAAATATTTGAAATTTATTCTGTCAGAGAGTCTTTTTTTATTATGCAATAATTAGTCAACACTTATTTTGAGTCTGTAAATCACTAGGTCTTTTGTTAGGCCCTGTGGCTTTGTTAATGTAGAAGTCAGACTTTTAAGTCAATGCCCTCAAACTTCTTACAACTCATGTCAGGAAACCGGCAAATAATTAGGGTCCATGCTACAAAAGAAAAATTACTGAGACCATCCAAATAAGAAACGGCCATGCTATTCTGGTGCCTGGTTGGCCTGGAGTCCCAGGTCTGACATCAGTGCGAAAGCTTAAAGGAAATATGAGGATCCAAAACAGCACTGAACGAAAAAATGAGGACATAAATTCCTTCATAAGGGCATTGTCTGTGTGGTGACACACAAATAATGTCACTTCACTGAGTTTCTGGAATACTCAATCAAGTCTATAATAAATTCTATTCAAATAAAGAACATTAGATGAATATTGAGCAACAATACAATTTAATCTGCAGTGCTTGGAGTTGAAGCCTATGAACAAACAGCCTGCTTCATACATCGCAGGAGATCATACCAAGAACCATCAAAGTTCTTCCTTGCCTGGCTTTTGAGCTTACTCTTGTTAGCCAGTCTCACCTCCCTGGCCATATACATGAAGGAATAGTCTTGCTTAAAAGAGACTTTGAACAAACTTCTAGTTTTTTAAATAATCTTCCAGCATTATAAACTTTCAAATATGGATAACTTAAGAAATACTGATTACATAGATCTTGATACTGCTTTAAGAGATAATGGAAATCACCACATAAATGATGTGCACTATATGATTTAGATAACAAAATTAATTTTTGGTAATATTTTCTGATTATTTAATATGTTGCCAAATATTAGTCACATAAAATCATACCTTCATATATTCTTAATATAATTTTTAAAAATAAAGGTCAATTTACCCACTTAAGATTCTAGAAATGTTTTAACTATCCGTTAGTTTGATTTATACCATTTAAATATGAAGACTGTTAAATAAAATACTTCAGACAAATTAAATGTAGCAGAGATTATCTGAGCAAAAATGATTCATGAACTGGGTAGCCCTCAGAACCAGGAGTGGCTCAGAGAGCTTCACCCAGCAACATGGGTAGACAGTTTTTATGGACAGACAAAGTGATCTACAGAAAGCACTTGATTGGTTACAGCCTGACATTTGCCTTATTTTCCATGGTGTGAAGTGACATTTGCTTTGTTTGGGTATGTGCTGATCACTTAGGCATCCTGTGATTGACTGAAGCTTGGCTGATATGATTGGCTGAAACTCAGCTACTTGTTACAGGAATATGCTCTTAGGCTGTAATTTGTTAAGGTAGTTGCAGTGCAATACTGAGAACTCCAAGTATGGAGGCAACCTAGGGCCAGATTTAGTTTAAAAAGACATATGGAAAATGCACATCCATATACAGTCCTCTCCCGAGCTATGTGAATGCCAGTGGCCATATTTGAAAATGTTGATCTCAATCTCTATACAAATGAGAACTGCAGATTGCCAGAGAGGGGTGAAGTGGTGGGGTGGCAGCTGGTGAAGAGGAGAAAGAGAGGAAAAATTTGCAATAACTTTCAGACTTTTAATTTCTAGGCTCTAGGTGGTCATGATAAACTTTCAAAGTAGTATGGGATACCAGCAGACCAAAGCTTCAAAACATCCACAGAGCTCACATCTCCTGAGATGCAGAGGACTAATTTGAGACGAACTGGATACATCAGGGACACTCAGCATCTCTCCAGAAAAGGATGCTCCCTTTTTGATGGACAGGAATCAGCACAAGGAAGCTACATAGTTTTGACGGAAGTGAATAACATGACTCTAATAAGCAAAGCTTCCCAATAAATAAGGTTAGTAAAATTATTTGGGAGATAACTATAAAACTAAACAAATAATATAGGTCATGCCTTTAATGGATTTTTCAATACTAGTGAAGTGATAACTAAAGCAGGATACATCTGATGCTGGGTATCTATATGTGAATGTCATAACTTCTCTTCTCATGAAGAAATTCTTTTAGTTAGATACATCACACTTATAATAAAATTCCAGAACATGGAGCATTGATTGGTTAACTCAGTATTTTGACACACACTGAAAATAAGACAGACCTCAGTTTTTACATCTTAATTAGTCCTAGATTTAAAGTCATTTGCAAACAAATAATTTCCTGTTTCTCTAGAACATATGCGTAGTAATTAGAATGCTCATGTAAATGCTTCTGGAAACTATTATTGATGAATGCAGTTCAGTTCAGCCTTGAGTATCATCCCAAGTTTTCTTCTCAATACACAGGGCTGATGCTTTTATGTTGTAACCTAGTGGAGCACTCAAACTAGGCACACTTCAGCTTCCTTTTCCCAACAGGCTGGAGTGCAGGGTCTCAGTGTTAAGTATCAGCTCTTATTCTTTTGTCAAGACTTGTCATCTGCTAAACATCCTTTTTTATTTTCCCTCAGCCCTCGATTTACTTTTTCAATTTTAATTAACAACTTAATTTTGCTCCCTTCACAATTTTCCTCATCATTTTTGGAAAAAATCTCTCTTTCGAGAAGCAGTTGGTACAACCTACAATCTATGAAGTCAGAAACTCGTGGGATCTGTTTTGGCCACAGTCATTTAATCAAAGTAACAGTTTTTTATTTATGAAAGGGGATTATAACTGTGTGCAAGACATGTAGGTAAACACAGTATCTGCTTTATAAGGTTCTATAAAAGTCATAAATTAGTTAACATGCATAAAGTGCTTAGCATAGTGCTTGGTTCACTATAGGTGTGATGATCTATTATCATTATTATTAAATAATATGTGTAAATGCGTGGCTCCTAGCAACTGTTTCACCAGTAACAGCTCCCATTACGGCTCTGATTTGACTTTCTCTTTAGTTATGTTTGTTTTGTAGCTGAATTTAGTTGCCATGACAAGGAAAGGAAGGAAGAAACTCATATGTAGCCTTTACAATTCATTCATTCATTTATTTATTCATTCCCAGAATCATGTATTTAATAAATATTTATTGACTACTTATTATATTCCAGACTCTGTGCTGGATTCTTATAAACATATATTACTTTATATAATTCTCGAGATAACTGGCTATATAAGGCATCATAATAACTATTTTATTGATGAAAATAAATGAGAAGTCAAAACACCTGTTGAGGTTCATTTGGAGCTCAGAAAATCTGACTCCAAATCTGGATTCTTCTCACCTCCCCCCACTACCTTTGGCTGAGTTTCTGCCTGTTATGCTGTCCAGAGCATGCACAGAACTCAATTATGTTGTATAAATAAGAATGTAAAATCTGAGAAAGATTAGTCTCTGTAACTTCTACATACATGAGAACTTTATTATTTCCCCATATTACAATTCCATGCTCCTAAGAATCCAGCCTCTGAAAGTGATGCTACTGTAGACTGACTCAGCAGTCACAGGCAGCCTCTGAAGCGAGTGTTTTCATCTGGAATGGTGTTTCCGGCTGTATTAATGGGCACTTTCCGCACTACTGATCAGTTTAGCTGGGTGGTTGATTTAATTTGGTCATCAACACAGCCATAGAAACCAGATGCATCACTTTGTTTCAGTTGACTGTTGTTGAACAAGCAGAGCCATAAGCTTACATAGGGTGTTAGCAACCCCTGGATTAGATCCACACAGACGTGGATTATTGAGAAGCTCACTCCTTCATTGAATTACCTGCACTGGGTGGAAACTGACAGGGAGATAGGGCTGGTCATTGTATGTGATAGTTTTATCAAGCTATTCAAGCTATATATATTTTGTTTGTGTCTTGGCAATGTTTTAGTTCCCCCTATGAAGAGGGGAGTAAGAAATTTTTTCCTAACTTTCAATCAAAACTTGAAAATGCTTAGAATTCAATTTCTTTTACACCATGGACCAGGTTCTTTTTGTTGAAGTGTGAAAGCAGAGACTTGTGCCTGAATGAAACATTGCTAGTGTAAGGTTTTTCGGTAACATCTATTACCTCTTTTTCTTTTCTACAGACAGCTGTTATTTAGGTGGGGCTTTAATTTTTGCTTCTTGGTTCTGTAATAATATTTAATTGGCTACCAGAAACTTATGTAAAGGGAATTTTGTCATTTGGGTTTTTGTTAAGTTTACTTTTATACAAATTACTGTGTTTTCCAAATAAAATTCATGCATGCATTATGATCAAGATTTTTAATTCATTTAGACATATTCCGAGATGCACAATTACTACTTTTTGGCTTTTGAATATAAGCTACCCAGACACTTCTCTTAAGTCGTTGTATTCACTATATTTGTATTCTTCTAAATACTTAAAGCACGGGTTTAAAAACCCAGGAACAATAAATGAGCCATTAGTGAATGATTTTTTTTTCAGATATAAATAAATATTATATTATGTGGAAACCATAACAGCAACATGAAAAACATAGCATATTGTGTTTTTTCTCAACATACTCTCCAACAGATATGGACCATTTCAACAATATAATTTGGTTTCAGCATTGCCGAGGATTTCCCATGTCCCTTAATGCTTCACATTCACAACTACTTGATGTGTCCTGTATCTCAATTAACTTGACTCAAGCTCAGGATTTCACGATTTTCATTGCATGTATGAGCTACATTTTAGCTTGAGGTCACTGCTCCTGAACTTGTAAAATAGCTTTATGAATAAAACAGTATTGAATATACACAAGGCATATTTCAGGTTGCTATTTTGCTAGTGCACGACATCAAGATGCCTCCTTCATTCTTTTTGATTATTCATTGTTTTCCTTTAAACAAATATTCTCAGTCACATTTCGTGCCCAGAAGTTTCCATCATGGTCACTCTGCCATCACAGAACAATAAGCACAATTGCCCATTAGTTTAACCTCATCATCTCTTTGTTTGAAATCACACTGTAATAAGAAATATTCTTGTGAGAGATCAGCTCACTGCCAGGCTTTCTTTTCTCAAGTTTGCTGCTTACTACTTAGAGAAGTTTTAGCTAGATGTCTATAGATATGTGGAGAGATATACTCCATATTCATTTCTGTACATCATTCTTTCTCTTCTGCAATTTACTTACTCTTTTACTCTCTTGAAACTTCCGTTTCCTCAAATTTTGAGGTAAGTAGCATCAAATTTAAGTGTAGAGCTTTGATTTTGTGTCTACAAATTCCATGCCACTCACTTTCCCTCATCTCTCACCTTTGTTTTATTTTGTTAAAAAACCTATACATTTTTCCTGGGAAACCGTAGCCATTTAAATTCATGTTCAAAATCAGAATACCATAACCTCTCCCAAAAGCAACATGACAAAATGTATCAAAACTTTTCATATTGTTTATGACTTTTAATTTAGTACTTCAAAAATAAATGATAGTACATATGCATGACGCAATGTTATTCATTGGTTTGTTTTTCAAAAAATGTTGAATAAATTGTGAATTTATCACAAAATATTCAACAAATATTGACCTCTACTGCACGGGAGTCGCTATTTCAGTGGTAAGTGAAAAACTGATAAACTGTATGACAATAGTACAATGCTTATTTGTAACTAAATATGAAGGGCATGTATCAAAACAAAGACTTGGAGAATCTGTAAGTACGCTTTTCATTCTTAATATGTTTTTATATTCTTCATGTTGTACAATGAGTATGTATTATTTTTATAAGAATGAGAACTCCACCTACTTGTTTTAAAAAGCAGAAAACTTAGCAATTAATACCACTTGCTCCATGTACTTGATCAGGAGGTAGAGTAAGGGAGATGATTAGTCACAGAATATTACAAATACGGAGCTGACCTCAGGCATAGGTGCTTTCAAACTAATACACACTTGTGGCTGTTCTGACACCTAGTGACTGAGTGCCTGCATCGAAATCAGCAAGGTGCTTATATTAAATATATATTCTAAGTTCCAGCCCAAACCCATATTTAGTCAGACACTTGACGTGGGAGCTTGAATTACTCAATGTATGCTGCATTATTATACCAAAACTTGGCTCTTTATAACAAAACATGTTTATTATCTCACACAGCTTCTGAGGGTCAGGAATTAGCAGTTGTCGGTGGTGGTTCTGGCTCTGGGCCTCTCATGAGGCTCCAGTCGGAAGGTGCGGTTCTGGAGGACCAGTTTCCAAGATGGCTCCCCAACATGGTTGTTGGGTGGAAGCCTCACTTTCTTCCTGGCTGTTAAAGGAAGCCACAGTTCACCAGCACACAGTCCTCTTTGCAGATTGCTTAACAGCTGGCTACCTCAGAGGGAGTGATTCCTGAGAGACAGCAAGAGCAAACCACAATGCCTGGTACCCAAGTCACACAGCATCACTTCCAATGAATTTTATTCTTTAGAAGCTGTGTTAGGGTTCTCCAGAGGGACAGAACTACTAGGATATATGTAGATATGAAAGGGAGTTTATTAGAGAGAATTGGCTCATGCAATTACAAGGTGAAGTCCCACAATAGGTAGTCTGAAAACTGGGGAAGAAAGAAGCCAGTAGTGGCTTAGTCTGAGTCTAAAGGCCTCGAAAGCAGGGAAGTCAACAGTACAGTCTTCAGTCTGTGGCCAAAGGCCCAAGAGCCCCTTGCAAACCACTGGTATAAGTCCAAGAGTCCAAAGGCAGGACCTGGAGTCTGATGTCCAAGTGCAGGAGGAGTGCAAGGAAGCACCCAGCACAGGAGAAAGATGAAAGCCAGAAGACTCAGCAAGCCAGCTTATCCCACCTTCTTCTGCCTGCTTTTTCTAGCCTTACCAGCAGCCTTTTGGACAGCACATACCCACCCACACTGAGAGTGGGATTCCTTTCCCAGTCCACTTACTGGAATGTCAGTCTCCTCTGGCAACAATCTCACAGAAACTCCCAGAAACAATACCATTACCTAGACATCCTTTAATCCAAGTTGATACCTAATGTTAACCATCACAAGTTCACCCCTTGTCAACTTGGCACAAATACACATCTCCTGAAAGCATACATAATCTCCAAATAATGACAATAATATAATCATAATTACACCTAACACAATACACCTATCCTTCGTACAACTTGAAGTGATTAATCCTTAACCTAAATGCTATTACATAAAGTTAAAACCACTCGAATGCTGATATGAAGTCAGTAAATGAAGTCAATTACTCAATGTAGTCCACATTCAAGAAGAGGGAAATTAAGCTCCAACTCTTGAAGGAGTCTTAAATAACTTCTGGATTTAAAACCACCACCCCACTGCCTCAGAATCTGTTGCTATAATACAAAGTCTTTCTCTCCTAACTCTAATGCACAGTAGGTTAGAGACAACCGTCACATCTCTCTTCCAGTGCAGTGCACATCTCTATTTCATCTCTCCATCCTTACTACACAAAGGGTGCCTGGGCACTTACCCATTCTTATTTTAAGACTTCACATTGTTAGGAGGAGAGCCTCATCTCACCAGATGTTCAATTATCTCTTTGAACAGATTTGATTTACAAGGTTTTTTCCCCCCTTCATATTGAGCCAATGTCTATATTGT
This sequence comes from Colobus angolensis palliatus, assembly GCF_000951035.1. Classification (NCBI taxonomy): domain Eukaryota; kingdom Metazoa; phylum Chordata; class Mammalia; order Primates; family Cercopithecidae; genus Colobus; species Colobus angolensis. The sequence goes on along the minus strand of NW_012115155.1, from coordinate 8,182,773 downwards.
GTAATCTCCTTTTATCACTTCAAATTTTCTATATCTAGACTACATTTAAAAAAACACACTATGGTTTGTCATCAGGGATTTTATTCTTGTAAGATGGTGGATGCAGTTTTAAAATCTGCCTAGGTGAATATCATAAAACACAAGTCTTGATAAATGTGGGATTAGCTGGCAAATGTCTCAGAGTAAGATGGAATAGATAAAAATCTAGAAAAAATAAAGCCTGAAATACAGATGGAATGTTGAGAAAAGGGAGTCATGTCTTAAATTTTTTTAAAAAAAGAAAGAAGATTCAAAACACATCCTCAATTTAATTTTAATATATATGAAACATGGTGATAGAAAGTACTGTCAACAGTTCATAACTGAAGAAAAACACCACGTTTCTTCCTCAAGTTTTGCCAAGTGGAGTCATTTAGAGAAAAAGAAAAAAATGCATGTATTAGTCCATTCTCACATTGCTATGAAAACATACCCAAGACTGTTTAATTTATAAAGGAAAGAGGTTTGTCTGATTAACTCACAGTTCTGCATTGTTGGGGAGGCCTCAGGAAATTTACAATAATGGCTGAAGGCAAACGAGAAGTGGGCCCATTCTTTACAGGGTGGCAAGATGGAGTGGGTGAAAGCAGGGAAAATGCCAGACACTTATAAAACCATCAGATCTTGTAAGACTCACTCACTATCATGAGAACAGCATGGGGGAAATCACCCCCATGATCTAATTACCTCCACCTGGTCCTGCTCTTGACATGTGGAGATTATAATTCAAGATGAGACTTCGGGTGGGGACACAGTCAAACCATATCAAGGCATGACAACCAGTATCCCACTGTCCATATAAAAAGGTTTGAGAGAAAAAGGAAGTATTTGAAGGTATAGGAGAAACTTTGAGTAGTAAGCAATGTTTCCTTGTCCCTGATGGATGTGGGGAAAAACAGAGGCACCATCCATTTGTTTCCCTTGAAGTTGGGGTTTGACAACCAGCATATCTGCAAGAAGGAGGCAATTGCATTTCAACCTCTGAACGAAGATAGGCTGAACTTCAGTCCATGTGCTTCCTTTTCTTTCCTTATGGAGAATGGTGAGATGGACTTGGAGAAAGACACAGCAATTAAGTATAGGGATAACAATCTTTTTCTTGGTAAGTGTGGTGTGACAGATGTGGAAGAATTCCTTGGGATCCTGCAAATCCAGGCTAAATTGTGAAGGAAGCTGCAGCCAGCTGTTAGCTACTCCCCATCATCCCAAAATACTTCCTGGCTAGTGGCACTACCATGTAGCGTAGACATCTGCCATTAGAGAGAGGCAGTGGAGAGGGATGGCAGCTGTGCTCTCAGAACTGACTCATGTCCCATGTCCATGCAGGAGACCATCTAGTTGATGACAACAGCACTTGGAGACAACAGAAAACGTACTGTGCCTCAGCTGCATAACTTCCCCTATAAGCAAAGGATTTCTCCTGGTCCATCTCACCCATTATAGGATCACCACAGCTAGGGGGCACTCTATCTGATCTCTTAGAGGAAAATGCTGAGAAGGAAGTGACTGAAATTTTTACAACTATAAAATGAATGCCAAAAGAACTGACTGTGGAGGGAAAAAAATCACCCTGTGATGCCACTTACTAGCAATTTTATATTTTCTCTGCCCTTCTTCTTTCACAAAGCATATTTTGAGCCTTGTGGGTTATTACACTGAGAGCTCCGAATTAGGTAATTTAAAAAACTACATACATACACAAAATGAAACTCTTCCATATATTGGTGAGTTGAGACTGCCAGTTTAAAGCTATTAGATCTGAGGGTGAACCTGTGTGATGCTCAGGACAAATTGCTGCTTCCTTGACACCACATTTGATTACCAAAATGATGACTGATAATGTTTACTGATTGCTTAAAATGTACCACCACTGTGCTAAGTACTTTGCAAATATTATTTTATCTGAGCTTAATAATTCCATGAAATGACACAGGTATCATCCTTCATTTAAAATCATTGTAAACCAAGATACAAAGTGGGGTGCGGGAGGAGTTAAAGCCAGATAGGTAGGCAGCATCCAGGGTCCTAGGAGGAGAGGCACAATAAGAATTTGAACCCAGGCAGTCTTAGTCCACAGCATAGCTTTAGTCTTTGCTTACGTTCTCTTCTTTCACTGGAACTGTAGAATGAAATCAACACAATTGCCTGTTCTTCAAGTAGGTACTGCCAGTTAAATGACATGCTCTGTTTATTTTTGGAAAAGTAAGTTTTGCTTTCAGCCCTCTAAAAGGAATCGCCACATAAACATCAAAGTTGAACCACTGATTAAAATAAGTGAATGTACTGCAAATTATTTTCTTTCTGAAACAGAAGTGATGGATGCTATATGCTTGGAATTGAATATGGCTCTTAAGACATTGACAGCTTGCATTCATTTTCTTTGCTTAACTTACATAATACATTTCATAATTAAAATATAATGGTGCTTTGCTACCGCACCCCTCAAATCTCACTGCATGCACTCATTCACTCATTCAATCAATCACTTATTATTAAATATTTATAGCCTCAAGAAGTATCTATTGTGAACAAAACACTATGCAAGATGCTAAGAAGACCAAAAGAACAGATAATAGATTTGATTTTGAATTCATTGACTAATTGATTTTTAAGCTTCTTGAAGATTTAATAGGAACAAGCTGAAGAAGAATGGGGATGAGTCTTCCAGTTAAAGAGAAGCTAAAGAGGAAGAGAAGTATCTCAGTGCATAGTACACTGTTATTTCAATTATTTCAGTAAGACTCAGAAACAAAGTTCCATATGAAGATGCTGGGATAGTGGATACAGTCTGAACACTGGTGTGCAAAATTTGAATTCCATTTGGAAAGAAATGGGAGTCATTTAAATGTTTTAATTTTATATGTGATGTGATAGATTTGATCTTAAAAATGTGACTTTCATGTACAGTGGTTTACAGTAGATTGTTATACAGGGCAAGAAACCAGTCAGAAGGACATAGCAAATTTAGATTAAAAATGATGAAGAGGACTTTAGTGTGATCCAAGATGTAGTAAGAACAAAATTTACCCTCATCACTGTAACAACTAATAAGTGAACAAAATATATAAATCCACCTTTTTGAGGATAATGGGTATAAGAAAATTAAGGACAGTGATCACTGTGAGGAGAGAAATTAAGGAAACTGTATGAGTGTGCCATCTTCATGCATTGAGACTTTTTAGGCCATGGTGCAGGAAGGGGTATAGCCTAGCCAGAGCCCAGCAGGCCGAATTGCAGCTTTTAATAGAGCAAGGCAGTTATTTCCAGGAAAGAATATTTGAGAAGAGCAAGTTTTTCAAAGAGAAACGTCCAGAGATGTACAAAGAGTCTCATTCACCACGTATTTAGCTAAGTAATGCTTAGTACCTACATTTAAGACTACCTGAGACGAGAACAAGATCCACCTGGATGGATTACAGTGAAGAGTATCCCATGTGACACAGCGTCATGAATAGTGCTAGTTTCTACAAGCTGGACTGTGAAACCTCATGATTCACAGGGCACTGGGTAGGGCATACAGAAGGGTATTGCCTTAGTCATGAGAAAGAAATACTCCAGGTCTGAGAATTGCTCCAGTATCACCTAACAAATTGAATAAGCAAGGCCTGAGAGACCCAGCTGTTTCTAGGTAACTTGACTGTATCCTAGAACAAAGCTAAAGATTAATAAGAACACAAAAATATCATTCAACATGGTAAAAATCAGAATGCCTGGCAAACAATCAAAGATTATCAGGCAGGAAAAGAAGGAAGAAAAAATATAACCCATAGTAAGGATTTAAAAAAAATAAATCAAAACTAACAGAACAGATACAGATTTTAAATTTAGCAAAAAAGTTTTTGAATTTATTAAAATTATATTCAATATATGCATACAACTGGCTCAAAAAATTTAGAAACATGAAGAAAATCACACCAAAATCAAATTGTTTAAAACCAATTAACAAGATAAGAAAATATTAAACCTAACAGCAAAAAAGGGCATATTATGTACAAAGGAATGAAGATAAGAGTAATAGCAGATTTTTTATCGAAACAATGTAACCAAAAAGATAGTGGAGCACTATCTTTTAAGTACTAAAATAAGGTACTATCAACCTAGAATTCTATACTCAGTGAAAATGTATTTTAAAAATGAGGAGGAACTAATGCCTTTTGAGACATATAAAAGCTTCAAGAATTCATTACAAACAGACCCTAACTCCACATAAAATGTTAAACATTCTTTAGGCAGTTGAAAAATGAACCAACTGAAAATCTAATTTTACACACAAAAATGAAGAGCACCAGAGATAGTGACTACATGTGTCATAAAAAACATTGCCATTTCTGTCTTGTTCTTTTGGATTGTTTGTACTGGAAATCCAGTTGATAATGGTGAATCAGTTCACTTGGTGTATAATCATGGGAGGAACTTGGACCTCGCACCTATAACCATATAAGCAAACTCTCCTGGAAGCAGATCCTCAAGGCCCAGTCAAGCCATCAGATGACTACAGCTCTGGCTGACATCTTGACAGCAACCTTATGAGAGTGTCTGAACTGGAGACGTTGCAAAATTCTTGACTTTCAGAAAATGAGATAGTAATTGTTTGTTGCTTTAAGAATTACAATAAACAAAACATAAAAAGACACAATAAAACATAAACTCACATATACTTTAAATTATTCAGCTTTAAAGGATATACTTTACAGATATGTTAGCCCTTGTCTAGAAATGCCTATCATAGCATTGTCTGTAAGAACAGAAGACTGGAAATAACCAAAATGTCTAAAAATAGGAATTGGTTTTGTAAATTATGGTAAATCCTTAAAATGATAAAACCATCAACCACAATATTAGCAAGCAAAATGGAAGCAGAAAAACGTTTGCAGATCTGGCACATATTTAGGTGGCATAATCAAATATTAAATGTTCAAGATGAGGAAAGTGTAGCAGCTGAGGATAACAGCCTTTTCTGTATTTCCCAGTGTCTGTATCATTGTTTCCTACTTGAATTATTGCAACCGCCAGCTATGCTGTCTCTCTGCTCTTAATCTTTCTCTGAAAGTCAATCTCAACCCATTATCAAGAGGACCTTTTAAAAGTGTAAGTTGAATTTCATCATTCCTCTGTTCAAACCCTCTGAAGACTCACATTTTCACCTGTTCCTTGTTATTTTTCTTGCCTTCTCTACAACTTTTCTCTTGCCACTGCCTTGACTCATTCTGTTCCTGCTATAAGATGCTGCTCTCCTTGTTGGTCCTCAAGCATACTAGGAACACTCCTACTTTTGTGAGTTTGTCTGAGCTATATTTCTGCTTGCAATACTCTTTCCTCAGAGTCACAAAGCTGACTTCCCCACCTGGAAATGTCTGTTTGATACTGTTTTCTAAGAATGACAACCTTGACTACGTTATTTAATATGGTGACCTGCCTTCCACTATAATTCAGAATTTCCAATCCCATTACCCTTCACTACTTTTCAATTCTTTGTTGCTTGTCATCGCTGAAAAATGTAAAATATCCTTTTTTTTGTATTTATTGTGTATTACTTATTCCACTCCTAGAACATAGGATCTACAAGGAAGAAATTCTGCCTTATTTATGTATGTATGTGTTTATTTTTGTTGCTGTATCTGATTTTAAAAATCTTGTAAAAAGTAAGGACTTAATGCATATTTTTGTATGAACATGTTTTACTTCCAGTCTAATTGCTTAGCGACACTCTATCCACTCACATCATAGATGTCAAACTTCTATTAATTCAGTTAATATTTATGTTGGCTTTTGTGGTGGTGACATACCTGTGTTTCCTCATTCTAAAATTATTTTTCAGTTAGAACCTTAGGAAGAAATGATTGGGAATCATTGACAAAGATATTACAGTTGTGCAACAACTAAAAATTACCCTTGAAATGCATTATTTCAAAATAGAGTTAAAGCATGGTGAGCAGTTGCACATACAGCACAGATTATTTAAAAGTGAAAATGTATTTGATTATTCAATGGTGCAATCTTAACTTAAGAAGCTTTGGATTTCGGACCAAGTGACTGGGACAAAGTAGCCCCACATAGGTTGATGGCCCTTAAATAAAAAGGTAATTTCACAAACCCAGTGATGTTTCATAGGCCCCTTCAGACTTTCCAGTTATTATTTATTGCATTCATTATTCTTTTGGTATCGTTTATTGTGCTAACTAAAAAATGTAACAACAATCGTATTAAAACCTAAAATACGAGGTTCCCCCAAACAGTTAAAATGTATTGAAATTTGAATCTACAAACCTAAAATTGTGAAGTGGTGGTATTTTATGGAAGACAGCATTAGGAGCAGGTAAGAGCTGCATCGGGTACCAAACTTGACACCTCTGGAATGAAATGTTCTTTTTTTTTTTTTTTGAGGCAGTCTCTCTCTCTGTCGCCTAGGCCGGAGTGCAGTGGCACGATCTCGGCTCACTGCAAGCTCCACCTCCTGGGTTGACTCCGTTCTCCTGCCTCAGCCTCCCGAGTAGCTGGGACTACAGGTGACTGCCACTGTGCCCAGCTAGTTTTTCTGCATTTTTAGTAAAGACAGGGTTTCCCCGTGTTAGCCAGGATGGTCTCGATCTCCTGACCTCGTGATCCGCCCGTCT
>NW_012115155.1:8161930-8173752 GCF_000951035.1 Colobus angolensis palliatus | reverse complement strand
GTTTATTGATTTGCATATGTTGAACCAGCCTTGCATCCCAGGGTTGAAGCCCACTTGATCATGGTGGATAAGCTTTTTGATATGCTGCTGGATTCGGTTTGCCAGTATTTTACTGAGGATTTTTGCATCAATGTCAACAAAGCTTTCTTTTTTGTTTCAAATAATAAGTTATAATTGAGAAATATGACCATCTATATGAGAAGTATATGAATTCAAAATGTCCTAACTTCTTTCCAATACATATGCCACAATCTAATTTATATATTCAATTGAATTTTCACAATTTTGTCAAGTTTAACATATGAAAATAAATTATTTTAGCATGTCTTAAAGCATGTAGTGCAATAGATTGCATGTAATAGATCATAAATTTATGTGTAAAATATATGTATTGAGCAATTGTTACAGGTGTTCAGTGCTTTCAAAGGTAATAAATGATCCGTGAGTCCATAAGCTAATATGGAATGTGAACTGCATGTTTGAAGGCAGGTGAAATTGGGAGAAGAATCATTTTTGTAGAAGGCAAAACTTAAGTAAATGCACAAAGGTTGAGAAACAAAGGGCATATCAAAAATAACAGAACATGCCCCTAATATAAAGTGTATAGTATGGAGGAGTTAGAGATGAAATCTTTTTTTCACTTCTATTTGTTATTCATTTTGCACTAACCACACATAGTGAGGAAACATTATGCATCAACTGCACATAGTGAGAAAACTGGATTAAATCTAAGTTATATTTGGTATATGTTCAAGGAATGTCTGCTGGAACTGGGGAGTCATGAAGACGTGGTGGTGTAGCAGTGAACCAAAAGTCTATCTACTGAAGGGTGTCCCATATGGAGATTCTATCTTGAGAAAGATGGAATCTGACTTATGAAAAGTCTCAACTATCAAAGAAGAATCAAGGCATTGAGCAGAGCACATTTTCTTTTACATTGTGTGCTTCCCAACCCAACTCGATGATATGCATGAGTGAGTCCTATAAAGCACGATGCGGCACCAAGTAAAAACTAAAAAAAGCTATTTTGCCAACATCAATATTACTTACAGAAAAGGAAGAAATGTGTATCAAGTTATCTAACAGAGCATAACACACACACACACACACACACACACACGAGTGTTATTTCATATTTTTTTAACCACAGACCAGACTACTACACCAGTGTGTGGTGACAGTGCCAATCAGAATGAAGAAAGAACCCTGCAGATGTAGTGGCATTCAAAGGAGGAGATGGTGGCAGCAAATACATTTTGTGATACCCAGTGGATGAAGTAAGGTGAGTCTGATAAGGCACTGCTGAGTGCCGCATAAAGGAGTGGGAAGTCCTGTTGGGGATATGGTACTTAGCAGGTGTGCAATACCCAGTTTATATCCAGAAGAAGTCAGCAAATAGAAAATGTAGCAATCATCAGTGAACCCAGCCAAGAAGCAGTGATGGCTTGAGAGAAAGAAGTTTTGCTTCACCTATTTGTTAAGCTAGGATATTTGTTAGTCATACATATTCTGGTTCTTCCAAATTAATCAATATATAAGGAAAGAACTATAAGTGAGATTAAGATAAAAATTAAAACTATATATATATACACACACACACATACAGTTTGCTGAGGCATGACTACAACAATACTATACTAACAATATATTCACTGAATAAAAAAGGATAACATTTAGATGAAGGCATTATTTATAATCTTACTACCAAGATACACTAAATCATATAGATTCTTCTACAGCTGTTCAAAGTATATAAAGAGTAAGAGGAGAAAAAGAAAAAAAAACTCATATTTGAACCTGATTTTGTAACTTATAAGCAGCATGCATAATATCCTAAGTTAGGAAATAGAGACCCTCTCATTTATTATAAATATATTGTATTCTATTTGCTCTCTAGCTAACTAGTTAGCTATTTATTATTTGTGTGTGTGATGGTTAATACTGTCAACTTGATTGGATTGAAGAATACAAAGTATTGATCCTGGTTGTGTCTTTGTGGGTGTTGCCAAAAGAGACTAACATTTGAGTCAGTGGGCCAGGGAAGGCAGATCTACCCTTAATCTGGTGGGCAGAATCTCATCAACTGCCACTGAATATAAAGTAGGTAGAAAAATGTGAAAAGGAGAGACTGGCCTAGCGTCCCAGCCTACATCTTTCACCTGTGCTGGAAGCTTCCTGCTCTCAAACATCGGACTCCAAGTTCTTCAGTTTTGGGACTTGGACTTGCTCCTCAGCTTACAGATAGCATGTTGTGGGGCTCTGTGATTATGTAAGTTAATACTTAGTAAACTCCCCTTTATATATATGTACATAATCTGCCCACTGGAAGATTTCCCTTCACCACTGTCCTTCAGGGATGTTCTTAAAGGGGGCTGTAGTGTTACAGCTGTCCAATTTTGGGTGGACGTATCGTGCAAAGCCATCTCTGAACCAGGCCCTAGTCTTCTTTTTCTGTCAACTGATCATAGGAAACTCCCTTTGAGGCCATTGGTGCAGGCTGGGGAAGAGAAGACTTCTACTATATATATACGTATGTATATACACACACATATATGTACATATAGTAGAAGCCTTATACATATATATGTATACATAACATACATGTAACATATATATGTATGTGTGTATATATATACACACATATATATACTTGTGTGTGTATATACACACATAAATGTATATGTAAGTTATGTATCCTATTAGTTCTATCCTTCTAGAGAACTGCGAATAATATGGATTTTGGTATGAGGAGTGGTTCTAGAGGAACAGAATATTAAGGATGGAGTCCTTTCATTTGGTTTTGGGATTCCTAGAGTTGTCTGCTTAATATGATTAGACCCCAAAATGCTAAGGACTCTACTTCTAATAGCATGGAGACCTATTAGATAGTCCTTAGATACTGCTAGTCCTTGGTGTGAACTGTTTAGAGAGTTATGCAAAGTAAATGCATTTGACACTCCTGATTCACTGCTCATGAGAGGCCAGGAGTTTAGTGACTCTATACATAATACATTTGACCATATGTGGAGAACTAAGCAACATACTGAAGCTGGTTGGTTGTTCCTAAGTTTACTGGACAAAGTGATGAAAGAAAAGGATGAACTCAGAGATTCTGTCTCCAGGCTTCAGAAGCAAATACTTAGCCTCAAATCTGCTGATGCTACCCTAAGTAAGAGTCTTATCTCCTGCAGAGAAGTAGCTGAAATTGCAGAAAAACAGACACAGACTCTTATGCTAATGGGTGACCTGCAACAAAAGATGCATGCTAATAGGTGACCTGCAACAAAAGATGCATGCACAGGCTTGCCAGGTATCAACTGTTAAAGTGAGTACATTAACTGGAAAAGAATGGGACTTGGCAACTTGGAATGGGGATGTGTAGGAGGACTCTGATGAAGCTGGGGGCACTGAGTTTATAAAATCTGATGAAACTTTTTGCCAGAAGGAACATCTTCCCCATCCCCAGTAGTGGAAACATTCCCTCCTTGACCCATGCTGCCATTAGCCTTTCCACCCCTTTGTCTGAGGAGATAAACCCTGCACTGCCTGAGGCAACAGTGATGGCCTCCCCAGAGGCAGCTGCCAGACAAAATAATGTTGATTCTCCTCAGGAGCCATACTCAACACCCCTGTTTACTTCTAGACCTATAACTAAAGTCCCAGTGGGCCCCTGGAGGTGAGGCTGATACAAGGTGCACTACACTCAAAAAGAACTGAGTTCTCTAATCTATATAAACAGAAATCTGGACAACAGTCATGGGAATGGATATTAAGGGTATGGGATAATGATGGAAGAAACAGAGTTGGATCAGGCTGAATGTATTGATTTGGCCTCACTAAGTAGGGACACTGTGTTTAATGTTGCAGCTCAGGGAATTAAAAAAGATTCTAATAGTTTATTTGCTTGGTTAGTTGAAATATGAATTAAAAGATGGCCCAATGTGAGTGAGCTGATCTCCTTGGTTTAATGTAGAAGAAGGGATCCAAAGGCTTAGGAAGATTGGGATAGTGCAGTGGATTAGTCACTTTAGACCTACTAATCCCAGCTGGGAGGGTCTAGAAGATGTATCCCTGACTAATGCCATGCAAAATAGATTTGTGAGGGCAACACCTGCATCTTTGAAGAGTCCTGTAATTGCTCTTCTCTCTCTGTCAGATCTCACAATTGGAACCACAGTCACTCAACTACAAAGCTTAAATACAGTGGGAGTAATTGGATCCCGAGGTAGCAGGGGCCAAGTGGTGGCAATAAACCATCAAGGACAAAGCGAGCATAGCTACCATAATAGACAAAAGAGGCAACATGGCAATAAGAATAGCCTGACTCATGTACCTCTGGTATTGACTGATTAGTCATGGTGTTCCTAGAAGTGAAAGATAGGAAGCCTACGGCATTTCTACTTAATTTATGGAAGTAGAAAACTTCTAGGTCAAATGGACAAATACTAATCTGAATAATGAAATCAGAGAATGATGGCACCTCAATCAATTTCCAGACCTGAGCCAGTTTATAGATCCAGAACTTCTTGAATGAAGGGGAGGCCAGGTTCCCTTGAGAAAGGACCGCACTACATTACTGACAATTTATGTAGTGAATCTTTCTCCCATTCGTCTCCAAGACGACCTCTAGCCTTTTACCAAGGTAACTGTGCATTGGGGAAAGGGAAATGATCAGACATTTCAAGGACTACCAGACACTAGCTCAGAGCTGACACTGATTCCAGGGAACCCAAACCATCATTGTGGTACTCCAATTAAAGAAGGGGCTTATGGAGATCAGGTAATTAATGGAGCTTTAGCTCAGGTCTGACTTACAGTGGGTCCAGTGGGTCCCCAGACTCATTCTGTGGTCATTTCCCCAAAGCCAGAATGCATAATTGGCATATACATACTTAGCAGCTGGCAGAACCCCCACATTGGCTACCTGGCTGGTAGGATGAAGACTATTACAGTGGGAGAGGCCAAATGGGAGCCATTAGAGCTGCCTCTACCTAGAAAAATAGTAAATCAAAAACAATATTGCATCCCTGGAGGGACTGCAGAGATTAGTGACACCATCAAGGACTTGAAAGATGCAGGAGTGGTGATTCCCACCACATCCCTGTTCAACTCTCCTATTTGGCTTGTACAGTGGATTACTGTAAGCTTAACCAAGTGGTGACTCTAGTTGCAGCTGATGTACCAGGTGTAGTTTCATTGCTTGAGAAAATTAACACATCTCATGGTACCTGGTGTACAGCCATTGACTTGGAAAATGCCGTTTTCGCCATTCCTTTCCATAAGGCCCACCAGAAGCAATTTGCCTTCAGCAGGCAAGGCCAGCAATATAAGTTCACTGTCCTACCTCAGGGTATAGCTACTCTCTGGATTTGTGTCATAATCTTGTTCACAGAGATCTTGATCACTTTTCCCTTCCACAAGATATCACACTGGTCCACAACATCAATGACATTATGCTGACTGGATCCAGTGAGCAAGAATTAGTAAACACACTGGATTTATTGGTGAGACATCTGCATACCAGTGGATGGGAAATAAAATTGACTAAAATTCAGGGACCTTCTACCTCAGTGAAATTTTTAGGTGACCAATGGCTGGGGTCTGTCAAGATACTCCTTCTAAGGTGAAGGATAAGTGGCAGCACTTGGCCCTTCCTACAACCAAAAGAGAGGCACAATGTATAGTGGGCCTATTTGGATTTTGGAGGTAACACATTCCTTATTTGGGTGTGAAGCTCTGGCTCCTTTATCAAGTGACCCAAAAGGCTGCCACTTGTGAGTAGGGTCCAGAACAGGAGATGGCTCTGCAACAGGTCCAGGCTTCTGTGCAAGCTGCTCTGTTACTTGGGCCAGATGACCCAGCAGATCCAATGGTGCTTGAGGTGTCAGTGGCAGATAGGGATGCTGTTTAGAGCCTTTGGCAGGACCCATAGGTGAATCACAGCAGAGGCCCCTAGAATTTTAGAACAAGGTCCTGCCATCTTCGGCAGATAACTACTCTTCTTTTGAGAGATAGCTCTTGGCCCGTTACTGGGCTTTGGTTGAAACTGAACGTTTGACTATGGGTCATTAAGTCACCATGTGACCTCAACTGCCTATCATGAACTGAGTACTTTCTGATCCATCTAGCCATAAAGTGGAGCATGCACAGCAGCATTCCATCATCAAATGGAAGTGATATACATGTGATAGGGCTCTAGTAGGTCCTGAAGTTACTAAGTTACATGACAAAGTGGCTCAATTGCCCATGGTCACTACTCCTGCCACCCTGCCTTCTCTTCCCCAGCCTGCACCAATGGCTTCATGGGAAGTTTCCTATAATCAGAGGAAGAGCACCCTAGGGCCTGATTCAGAGATAGCTCTGCACAATATAGCCACCTAAAAGTGGGCAGCTGCAGCACTACAACCTCTTTTTAGGACATGCCTGAAGGACAGAGGTGAAGGGAAATCTTCCCAATAGGCAGAACTTCGAGCAGTGCATCTGGTTGTGCACTTTGCATTGAATGGAAATGGCCAGATGTGCAATTATACACTGATTCATTCAAGGACTGTAGCTAATGGTTTGGCTTGACGGTTAGGGATTTAGAGGAAGCATGATTGTAAAATGGGTGACAAATTTGTGGAAGAGGTATGTGGATGGACCTCTCTAAATGGTAAAAAACTGTGACGATATCTGTATCCCATGTGAGTTCTCAGCAACAGGTGACCACAGCAGAGGAGGATTTTAATAATCAAGTGGATAGGATGACCCGTTCTGTGGACACCACTCAGCTCTTTCCCCAGCCACCACGTCATCGCCCAATGGGCCCATGAAAAAAGTGGCCATGGTGGCAGAGATGGAGGCTATGCATGGGCTCAGCAACATGGACTTCCACTCACCAAGGCTGACCTTGCAATGGTTCACTGCTGAGTACCCAAACTGCCAGCAGCAGAGAGCAACACTAAGCCCTCGATATGACACCATACCTCAGGGCGATCAGCCAGCTACCTGGCAGCAGGTTGATTATACGGGACATCTTCCATCATGGAAAGAGCAGAGATTTGTCCTCCCTGGAATAGACACTTACTCCGGATACAGGTTGGCCTACAATGAACGCAATGCTTCTACCAAGACTACCACCCGTGGACTCACAGAATGCCTTATCCATCATCATGGTATTCCACACAGCATTGCCTCTGAGCAAGGCACTCACTTCACTGCTAAAGAAGCGAGCAGTGGCCTCATAATCATGAAATCCACTGGTCTTACTATGTTCCCTATCATCTTGAAGCAGCTGGATTGATAGAACATTGCAATGGCCTTTTGAAGTCACTATTACAACACCAACTAGGTGACAGTACTTTGCCAGGCTGGGGCAAAGTTCTCCAAAAGGCCATGTATGTGTTGAATCAGCATCCAATATATGGTACTGCTTCTCCCATAGCCAGGATTCACAGGTCCAGGAATCAAGGGGTGGAAGTGGAAGTGGCACCACTCACCGTTACCCCTAGTGATCCACTAGCAAATTTTTTGCTTCCTGTTCCTCTGACATTATGTTCTGCTGGCCTAGAGGTCTTAGTTTCATAGGGAGGTACTCTGCCACCAGGAGACACAACTCCACTGAACTGGAAGTTAAGATTGCCACCTGGATACTTTGAGCTCCTCCTACCTTTAAGTCAAAAACCTAAGAAGGGAATTACAGTGTTGGCTGTGGTGATTGACCTGGACTATCATGATGAAATCAATCTACTACTCTGCAATGGTAGTAATGAAGAGTATGCATGGAAAACAGGACATCCATTAGGGTGTCAGTATTACCATGCTCTGTGATGAAGGTCAATGGGAAACTACAACGGCCCAATTCCAGCAGGACTACAAATGGCCCAGACCCCTCAGGAATGAAGGTTTGGGTCATTTCACCAGGAAAAATACCACGGCCTGCTGAAGTACTTGCTGAAGGCAAAGGGAATACAGAATCAGTAGTGGAAGAAGGTAGTCATCAATACAACCATGTGACGAGCTGCAAAAATGGAAATGGTTTCATCGTATTGGCCAGGCTGGTCTCAAACTCCTGACTTTGTGATCTGCCCACCTCGGCCTCCCAAAGTGCTGGGATTACAGGTATGAGCCACCACGCCTGGCCTGCTCTTTTTTATTTGCAGTCTTCGAATGCCATACTGGAATTGCTAAGTATTTGTTTGATGATTTGTCTCTTATAATAGACATTTATTTTAGGGGAGCTTTTGGCCAATGTTCAGGAAAATTTCCTTTTCCTTTCCAGAGCAAAATCGATGAATAAGTTTCACATAATATAGTAAGTGGATCTTTTCTGATATCTCTATTTATTGTATTAAGACAATATTGAAATGTAATCATGTATTACATGTTTCTCAGACTTCTGATCAAAGCTCACAGGAGCAGTTGACTGAAAGAAATGCATTCAGTCCCATGGACATGATCTGGCTGATGCCACTACGGAGATGATTGGCAGCGGTCACTGGTAATGTAAGTTTGTTTTACTACAAAGTATCAATTCTTGGAAAATTCTCATTACAAACAGCAAGGCATAAAAATCAAATAACAATTTATGCATCTTACTGTAAATTATTTAAATTATTCTATGAAAAAGCAACAGCCTAAATTGTGTTCTAGTGACAGATGAAGAAACATTGTCACACAGCAAAAAGCAAAACACTTGACCCACTGAAACAAGGTCACTCAAGAACCCCCTAGCAAAACAATACAGGTCAGTATACTCAACATGCATGTCCCTTTTGGTTTTATTAAAAATTTTGGATATGTTTGTTTCTATTATTCATTCTCACAATCCATGTGGTTCAAGAATAATTGAAAAACTGGACTCCATTTTTAGGTTCAAGGAGTCAGAATCAAAAAGAAAGAAAAGAAAAAAGTATTATAACTTACCTTGCTAGTTCTTCATTTAGATAAATTAGGCCTGTGGTTGTAATTTAAACCACAACCTCAAGGAAAGAGTGTTAATAGTTTCTTGAAAAGTACTTTAGGTATAGGAGAGAGATGGGAGAATTCTAAGCAAATGGTGGCAGCAAAGTAGTTTTGGAATCTCCCTGAATCCTATCTTCCCCAAATTAATGAAGAGACCAGAAAATTAGAACTAAAATTTGCAGATAGCATCACAAAGCAAACAAACAAAACACTGTATTATGCCCCATGAACCCCAAAGTAAGGGCAGATGATGGCTCACCATAGCTGCACAATCTTCATGGCATAGAAACTGTGTGGGAGGGAGTGGAGGAAAGTAAGAGATATGCTACAGCCCAGCCCTCAGAGCTCCTAAACCCCTAACTCGCCGTCTGTATACAAACTAACCACAAAAGAAATGCTACAAAGGCTGTCTCATGCCTTTCATCCCAGCACCTTGGGAAGCCAAGGTGGGAGGATCACCTGAGGTCAGTAGTTCAAGACCGGCCTGGGCCTGGCCAACATGGTGAAATCCCGTCTCTACAAAAAATACAAAAATTAGCCTGGCATGATGGCGGGTGCCTGTAGTCCCAGCTACTCAGGAGGCTGAGGCAGGAGGATTGCTTGAACCTGGGGGGCAAAAGTTGCACTGAGCTGAGACTGCACCATTGCACTCCAGCCTGGGTGACAAAGTGAGACTCTTGTCAAAAAAAAAAAAAAAAAAAAGAGTGAGAGAGAAACACTACATGCAAAGGAAAGAGAAGATCCTCCTAAAAGTGAAGAAGAGGGAGTAAATAGAAAGTAACATTTTTATCACTTCATGAAAACAACAGAAGAGGGAAATTTAAAGATGTTAAGCTAGAAGTTATCTTGGCCCAATTCTTCCTAAATGTGCAAGAAAACTTAAATAACTTAAAATGAATTTCAGATAATATTCTGTTCTTTGACTTTCACTCAAAGTTATCATAAGAAAAAAAAAGGCAGAGTAATTCTCCCACTGATAATAAAAGCAATCTAAAATGATAGATGAAAATTTTAATCTGATATTTCAAATCTAGCTAAATAAGATGAAGCAAATGAAAGAAGCTACAGAATGACAAAACAAATCAGAATTAGAAAAAAAAATTCTCAAATGTGAAAGGAGAAAGGGAAGATTAAAAAGAAAGCTAAGAAAGCCAAAAAATAATAATTAATTGTATTAAGAAATGAAGACTAAAATACAAGTATCATTTCAACATAGAAGATGCCTTAGAAGAAACTGAAAAAGCAAAGGAGGAGGCTTTTATAAAAATAAAAAAATGAAAAAAAAGAGATAAAACAATAAATTTAGAAAATGTACAAATATATTTTAATGCTATAATTAAGAAAACTTTCTGGCAATGTAGTGGAAAAATTTACACTAAAATGTTATACCGCATTTCTTAGAATTTCAACCCCAAAAAATCAAAGTCAGGATATGTTTGTGTGAAATTATTTAAGCTTGAGGAGAGGAAAAAACTGTCTTCAGACATTTCCACAGCAATGCTTTGTGCTAGAAAACAGTACATTATACAAGTTAATGTACTCAACGACCAGAAATGTGAGTCAAAGA
The DNA here is from genome assembly GCF_000951035.1 of Colobus angolensis palliatus. Taxonomy (NCBI): domain Eukaryota; kingdom Metazoa; phylum Chordata; class Mammalia; order Primates; family Cercopithecidae; genus Colobus; species Colobus angolensis. The sequence continues at coordinate 8,163,242 of NW_012115155.1, read as the reverse complement.
TTTTGTATCTCACAAATGGATCTTCACATATAAAAGGAAACAGAAAAAAATGGTTGAACACACAAAAGCTTAGAAAATGTGTTTGTTGTAATATTGCCAAAGAACCTACTAAAAAACAAACTGGGGCAACAAAGATGACAATGGTGATACTGGCATAAGGACTTGCACCGAGCATTAAATGGGTAACATTCTACAGCAAAAAAATTAAATTGTAATTGTAATGGATCCAGGACATTTAATGGCTATATGTCTTTACAATTTAAAAGTAATAGGGGAACGAGTATTGGGAACAGTATATGAAAACATAAATAAGCACCAGATCACTTTACAGGGAATAACTGGGAATAGTAAGATATTACTTGAAATTAGCTATCGAGGAAGAGGGATGGGGAAGAGAAGTTATTAACTAGTAATAAAGGGTATCAGCTAATCTTATTCACAGTAGAAAACCCAAGGAATATAGCACCTTCCCCCACAAAAGAAAGAACCACAGTTATTATTCAATAGTATTCAATATAACAGTAATCATGAGCATAAAATAAAAACAAAAAGCCTTTTCAATATCAGCAGTCAAACCAAAAATGAACATTAGGAGGCAGACCACAGAGTGGAGGGCTATATAAATAAAACACACTCACACAAACACACATACACATGCCACATCACATTATATGATACAACTTGAGAGAACTAAAGCTAAATTTTGTAAATGCACTTAATCAGTTTTAAAGAGAAAGTGTAAACATTTTCATATTGACTAACAAAGCAAAATTCAACATTACACATTGGGAATAAAAAGAGAAATTCATGAAGATTTTAAAAATAAGCAAGCCATAACAGGGAAATAAAAATAAAAACAAAAAAAATCACAATATTGGTATCTGTCAATATTGTATAATTAAGACTAGAAAGCATTAAAAGAAGATATAAAAGGTGATATAATAAGGCTAAAGTCTAAAGTTTACCATGAATGTCAGTTATTCATACTTGTGAATACAATTAAAACAGTGATAGCTCTTATAATAAAAACATGTATGGAGAACAAATCAAAACTTAATGGGAAACTTGAAAACACCTTTTTCACTTTCAGGCAGATGCAATGTTAAAAAATTAGAAAGATCATAGAAAACCTAAATTATATAAACAATAAGATTTTATATATGTTAAAAGTCTGGTCATATCAAATAAACTGGAATCCAATAATTTTTTTTTTAAACTTCCAAACTTTTGGGCTAGAAATTCAAAGATAAGTGCCATTATATAACTTTTGAGTCAATCAATCAGACAACTGAAGAAAACAGTGTAATTAATA